>NW_028132887.1:0-154412 GCF_964374135.1 Grampus griseus
TCATTTATAACTCTGCAGGTTTGTGAATTACAGTGCCCCTGAGCTCCTTTCTTCAACTCGCTTTCTTGTGACCTGGCTGCAACACCGCAGGATGGCTTCAGGCCCTAATCTGGTTCCGGCACGGCACGCTGAGCCTTTGGTTGTTTCCTCTTCCTGGTGGGAAATGAGAGTTAAATTTGCCCGTCCAGACACCTCCAGCTAGTCTCTCATTGGTTCTCGCTATTCCTGTTCATCTTCCGCAGAAATTGCAAACTGGGCCAAACGGGAGGTTAAAGGGACTGACTCTCCAAGTCGGGAGAGTGTTAGTAAAGCGTCTGGAATGTTGCCCCTGAGTACCAGGGTACGAAAACTGAGACATATTTGAACACGTCTCCCGATCACATGGTTGATCATACTCTAGGTTCCACATGCATGTTTTAGCTGAAGGAAGAATACCTTAAACCTGGGTAGTTGAAACCCGTGGAATGGGTACCATGCAATATGACTTCAAAGGGCCTTCATTTGCTCAACGAACCTCTCCAATCCTATCACTGCTGCGTTTATGCCCCTGTGCACATGCTTGATTCTCTTTCGGAGACATAGCAATCCATAGGTTTTAAGATACTTACTAGTCAGGTACATTCTTAGGCGTTTAATATGGGGTGTTGAGTCCATTTCGTTGAGCAAGGAGTAGCTCTTGTCTATTCCATATTTGGCTTAAGGAAATTTATCTGTGCTCATTTCAATCTCTGGTTTTATGCAGCACCCCAACTCACCTTTTCCCTTAAGCAAGCATAAGTTGGTTTTCTAAATTTGAGACCCTGTTCTGTTCTGTAATTCAGTTACTGTGTAGCCAAGTTTACATTCCGTGTATTACTGATATCTTATGATGTTTCTTTTTCTGTGTGACTTATTTCAGTTAGAATCATCGTACCTGAATCCACTCATTATGCTGCTACGGGCCTGATGACATAGATTTCATTGCTGAGTGATACTGCATTGTACGTAAGTACCACAAGTTCTTTATCCATTTTTCACTTTCTGTGATATTGAACTTGTACGGTAAACGAGGTTCTTGTAAACAGAGGCGTCCCAAACTTTGGGGTGGCTGTGTCTTTTTGATTTTAATTTCCCTAAGCTATAGGACCATAAGTGGAAGTGCCCTAGGCTCTGTTGCTTTGTTTTTTAGATGTTTCAGGAAACACCATACACTTCTCCCGAGTGTCTGTTGGCAATTTACATCCCGCCCATCAACATAACAAGGCTCCCAGTTCTCCATGGCCTGTCCTGCCTTTCTGGATTTTACACTTTTTGCAGATGGCCCTTTTGACCGGGGGGAAGTGAGACTTCATTGTAGTGCAGATTTCCTTTGCAAGTTTGCTTGGTTGGCCAAAAAGGGCGTATGCGTTTTTTCCTGAATATATTCAGGAAAAAACTCATACGCCCTTTTTGGCCAAGTGCATCATTGTGGACGTTCTGCCTCTTTTCCTATGCTTTCAATGCAATTCCAGTCTACCTCCTGAAATCGGTTTCCTGCAATTCTGCCCCGCTTTCAAGTCCTCTTGGCAGCCTTACTTCAGTATATTTTTGGACGATAGCTGTCATTTATAACTCTGCAGGTTTGTGAATTACAGTGCCCCTGAGCTCCTTTCTTCAACTCGCTTTCTTGTGACCTGGCTGCAACACCGCAGGATGGCTTCAGGCCCTAATCTGGTTCCGGCACGGCACGCTGAGCCTTTGGTTGTTTCCTCTTCCTGGTGGGAAATGAGAGTTAAATTTGCCCGTCCAGACACCTCCAGCTAGTCTCTCATTGGTTCTCGCTATTCCTGTTCATCTTCCGCAGAAATTGCAAACTGGGCCAAACGGGAGGTTAAAGGGACTGACTCTCCAAGTCGGGAGAGTGTTAGTAAAGCGTCTGGAATGTTGCCCCTGAGTACCAGGGTACGAAAACTGAGACATATTTGAACACGTCTCCCGATCACATGGTTGATCATACTCTAGGTTCCACATGCATGTTTTAGCTGAAGGAAGAATACCTTAAACCTGGGTAGTTGAAACCCGTGGAATGGGTACCATGCAATATGACTTCAAAGGGCCTTCATTTGCTCAACGAACCTCTCCAATCCTATCACTGCTGCGTTTATGCCCCTGTGCACATGCTTGATTCTCTTTCGGAGACATAGCAATCCATAGGTTTTAAGATACTTACTAGTCAGGTACATTCTTAGGCGTTTAATATGGGGTGTTGAGTCCATTTCGTTGAGCAAGGAGTAGCTCTTGTCTATTCCATATTTGGCTTAAGGAAATTTATCTGTGCTCATTTCAATCTCTGGTTTTATGCAGCACCCCAACTCACCTTTTCCCTTAAGCAAGCATAAGTTGGTTTTCTAAATTTGAGACCCTGTTCTGTTCTGTAATTCAGTTACTGTGTAGCCAAGTTTACATTCCGTGTATTACTGATATCTTATGATGTTTCTTTTTCTGTGTGACTTATTTCAGTTAGAATCATCGTACCTGAATCCACTCATTATGCTGCTACGGGCCTGATGACATAGATTTCATTGCTGAGTGATACTGCATTGTACGTAAGTACCACAAGTTCTTTATCCATTTTTCACTTTCTGTGATATTGAACTTGTACGGTAAACGAGGTTCTTGTAAACAGAGCCGTCCCAAACTTTGGGGTGGCTGTGTCTTTTTGATTTTAATTTCCCTAAGCTATAGGACCATAAGGGGAAGTGCCCTAGGCTCTGTTGCTTTGTCTTTTAGATGTTTCAGGAAACACCATACACTTCTCCCGAGTGTCTGTTGGCAATTTACATCCCGCCCATCAGCATAACAAGGCTCCCAGTTCTCCATGGCCTGTCCTGCCTTTCTGGATTTTACACTTTTTTCAGATGGCCCTTTTGACCGGGGGGAAGTGAGACTTCATTGTAGTGCAGATTTCCTTTGCAAGCTTGCTTGGTTGGCCAAAAAGGGCGTATGCGTTTTTTCCTGAATATATTCAGGAAAAAACGCATACGCCCTTTTTGGCCAAGTGCATCATTGTGGACGTTCTGCCTCTTTTCCTATGCTTTCAATGCATTTCCAGTCTACCTCCTGAAATCGGTTTCCTGCAATTCTGCCCCGCTTTCAAGTCCTCTTGGCAGCCTTACTTCAGTATATTTTTGGACGATAGCTGTCATTTATAACTCTGCAGGTTTGTGAATTACAGTGCCCCTGAGCTCCTTTCTTCAACTCGCTTTCTTGTGACCTGGCCGCAACACCGCAGGATGGCTTCAGGCCCTAATCTGGTTCCGGCACGGCACGTTGAGCCTTTGGTTATTTCCTCTTCCTGGTGGGAAATGAGAGTTAAATTTGCCCGTCCAGACACCTCCAGCTAGTCTCTCATTGGTTCTCGCTATTCCTGTTCATCTTCCGCAGAAATTGCAAACTGGGCCAAACAGGAGGTTAAAGGGACTGACTCTCGAAGTCGGGAGAGTGTTAGTAAAACATCTCGAATGTTGCACCCGAGTACCAGGGTACGAAAACTGAGACATATTTGAACACGTCTCCTGATCACATGGTTGATCATACTCTAGGTTCTACATGCATGTTTCAGCTGAAGGAAGAATACCTTAAACCTGGGTAGTTGAAACCCGTGGAATGGGTACCATGCAATATGACTTCAAAGGGTCTTCATTTGCTCAAAGAACCTCTCCAATCCTATCACTGCTGCGTTTATGCCCCTGTGCACATGCTTGATTCTCTTTCGGAGACATAGCAATCCATAGGTTTTGAGATACTTACTAGTCACGTACATTCTTAGGCGTTTAATATGTGGTGTTGAGTCCTTTTCGTTGAGCAAGGAGTAGCTCTTGTCTATTCCATATTTGGCTTAAGGAACTTTATCTGTGCTCATTTCAATCTCTGTTTTTATGGAGCACCCCAACTCACCTTTCCCCTTAAGCAAGCATAAGTTGGTTTTCTAAATTTGAGACCCTGTTCTGTTTTGGAATTCAGTTCCTGTGTAGCCAAGTTTACATTCCGTGTATTACTGATATCTTATGATGTTTCTTTTTCTGTGTGACTTATTTCAGTTAGAATCATCATACCTGAATCCACTCATTGTGCTCCTAAGGGCCTGATGACATAGATTTCATTGCTGAGTGATATTGCTTTGTAAGTAAATACCACAACTTCTTTATCCATTTTTCACTTTCTGCGATGTTGAACTTGTACTGTAAACGAGGTTCTTGTAAACAGAGGCGTCCCAAACTTTGGGGTGGCTGTGTCTTTTTGATTTTAATTTCCCTAAGCTATAGGACCATAAGTGGAAGTGCCCTAGGATCTGTTGCTTTGTTTTTTAGATATTTCAGGAAACACCATACACTTCTCCCGAGTGTCTGTTGGCAATTTACATCCCGCCCATCAGCATAACAAGGCTCCCAGTTCTCCATGGCCTGTCCTGCCTTTCTGGATTTTACACTTTTTTCAGATGGCCCTTTTGACCTGGGGGAAGTGAGACTTCATTGTAGTGCAGATTTCCTTTGCAAGTTTGCTTGGTTGGCCAAAAAGGGCGTATGCGTTTTTTCCTGAATATATTCAGGAAAAAACGCATACGCCCTTTTTGGCGAACTGCATCATTGTGGACGTTCTGCCTCTTTTCCTATGCTTTCAATGCAATTCCAGTCTACCTCCTGAAATCGGTTTCCTGCAATTCTGCCCCGCTTTCAAGTCCTCTTGGCAGCCTTACTTCAGTATATTTTTGGACGATAGCTGTCATTTATAACTCTGCAGGTTTGTGAATTACAGTGCCCCTGAGCTCCTTTCTTCAACTCGCTTTCTTGTGAGATGGCCGCAACACCGCAGGATGGCTTCAGGCCCTAATCTGGTTCCGGCACGGCACGCTGAGCCTTTGGTTATTTCCACTTCCTGGTGGGAAATGAGAGTTAAATTTGCCCGTCCAGACACCTCCAGATAGTCTCTCATTGGTTCTCGCTATTCCTGTTCATCTTCCGCAGAAATTGCAAAATGGGCCAAACAGGAGGTTAAAGGCGCTGACTCTCCAAGTGGGGAGAGTGTTAGTAAAGCATCTGGAATGTTTCACCCGAGTACCAGGGGAGGAAAACTGAGACATATTTGAACACGTCTCCCGTCCACACGGTTGATCATACTCTGGGTTCCACATGCATATTTTAGCTGAAGGAAGAATACCTTAAACCTGGAGAGTTGAGGCCCGTGGAATGGGTACCATGCAATATGACTTCAAAGGGTCTTCATTTGCTCACCGAACCTCTCCAATCCTATCACTGCTGCGTTTATGCCCCTGTACACACGCTTGATTCTCTTTTGAGACATAGCAATCCATAGGTTTTAAGATACTTAGTATTCAGATACATTCTTAGGCGTTTAATATGGGGTGTTGAGTCCTTTTCGTTGAGCAAGGAGTAGCTCTTGTCTATTCCATATTTGGCTTAAGGAACTTTATCTGTGCTCATTTCAATCTCTGGTTTTATGCAGCACCCCAACTCACCTTTACCCTTAAGCAAGCATAAGTTGGTTTTCTAAATTTGAGACCCTGTTCTGTTCTGTAATTCAGTTCCTGTGTAGCCAAGTTTACATTCCGTGTATTACTGATATCTTATGATGTTTCTTTTTCTGTGTGACTTATTTCAGTTAGAATCATCATACCTGAATCCACTCATTGTGCTGCTAAGGGCCTGATGACATAGATTTCATTGCTGAGTGATATTGCTTTGTAAGTAAATACCACAACTTCTTTATCCATTTTTCACTCTCTGCGATGTTGAACTTGTACTGTAAATGAGGTTCTTGTAAACAGAGGTGTCCCAAACTTTTGGGTGGCTGTGTCTTTTTGATTTTAATTTCCCTAAGCTATAGGACCATAAGTGGAAGTGCCCTAGGCTCTGTTGCTTTGTTTTTTAGATGTTTCAGGAAACACCATACACTTCTCCCGAGTGTCTGTTGGCAATTTACATCCCGCCCATCAGCATAACAAGGCTCCCAGTTCTCCATGGCCTGTCCTGCCTTTCTGGATTTTACACTTTTTTCAGATGGCCCTTTTGACCGGGGGGAAGTGAGACTTCATTGTAGTGCAGATTTCCTTTGCAAGCTTGCTTGGTTGGCCAAAAAGGGCGTATGCGTTTTTTCCTGAATATATTCAGGAAAAAACGCATACGCCCTTTTTGGCCAAGTGCATCATTGTGGACGTTCTGCCTCTTTTCCTATGCTTTCAATGCAATTCCAGTCTACCTCCTGAAATCGGTTTCCTGCAATTCTGCCCCGCATTCAAGTCCTCTTGGCAGCCTTACTTCAGTATATTTTTGGACGATAGCTGTCATTTATAACTCTGCAGGTTTGTGAATTACAGTGCCCCTGAGCTCCTTTCTTCAACTCGCTTTCTTTTGAGCTGGCCGCAACACCGCAGGATGGCTTCAGGCCCTAATCTGGTTCCGGCACGGCACTCTGAGCCTTTGGTTAATTCCTCTTCCTGGTGGGAAATGAGAGTTAAATTTGCCCGTCCAGACACCTCCAGCTAGTCTCTCATTGGTTCTCGCTATTCCTGTTCATCTTCCGCAGAAATTGCAAACTGGGCCAAACAGGAGGTTAAAGGGACTGACTCTCCAAGTCGGGAGAGTGTTAGTAAAGCGTCTGGAATGTTGCACCCGAGTACCAGGGTACGAAAACTGAGACATATTTGAACACGTATCCCGATCACATGGTTGATCATACTCTAGGTTCTACATGCATGTTTCAGCTGAAGGAAGAGCACCTTAAACCTGGGTAGTTGAAACCCGTGGAATGGGTACCATGCAATATGACTTCAAAGCGTCTTCATTTGATCACCGAACCTCTCTAATCCTATCACTGCTGCGTTTATGCCAGTGTACACACGCTTGATTCTCTTTTGGAGACATAGCAATCAATACGTTTTAAGATACTTACTAGTCAGGTACATTCTTAGGCGTTTGATATGGGGTGTTGAGTCCATTTCATTGAGCAAGGAGTAGCTCTTGTCTATTCCATATTTGGCTTAAGGAACTTTATCTGTGCTCATTTCAATCTCTGGTTTTATGCAGCACCCCAACTCACCTTTCCCCTTAAGCAAGCATAAGATGGTTTTCTAAATTTGAGACCCTGTTCTGTTTTGGAATTCAGTTCCTGTGTAGCCAAGTTTACATTCCGTGTATTACTGATATCTTATGATGTTTCTTTTTCTGTATGACTTATTTCAGTTAGAATCATCGTACCTGAATCCACTCATTATGCTGCTACGGGCCTGATGACATAGATTTCATTGCTGAGTGATACTGCATTGTACGTAAGTACCACAAGTTCTTTATCCATTTTTCACTTTCTGTGATATTGAACTTGTACGGTAAACGAGGTTCTTGTAAACAGAGGCGTCCCAAACTTTGGGGTGGCTGTGTCTTTTTGATTTTAATTTCCCTAAGCTATAGGACCATAAGTGGAAGTGCCCTAGGCTCTGTTGCTTTGTTTTTTAGATGTTTCAGGAAACACCATACACTTCTCCCGAGTGTCTGTTGGCAATTTACATCCCGCCCATCAGCATAACAATGCTCCCAGTTCTCCATGGCCTGTCCTGCCTTTCTGCATTTTACACTTTTTGCAGATAGCCCTTTTGTCCGGGGGGAAGTGAGACTTCATTGTAGTGCAGATTTCTTTGCAAGCTTGCTTGGTTGGCCAAAAAGGGCGTATGCGTTTTTTCCTGAATATATTCAGGAAAAAACGCATACGCCCTTTTTGGCCAAGTGCATCATTGTGGACGTTCTGCCTCTTTTCCTATGCTTTCAATGCAATTCCAGTCTACCTCCTGAAATCGGTTTCCTGCAATTCTGCCCCGCTTTCAAGTCCTCTTGGCAGCCTTACTTCAGTATATTTTTGGACGATAGCTGTCATTTATAACTCTGCAGGTTTGTGAATTACAGTGACCCTGAGCTCCTTTCTTCAACTCGCTTTCTTGTGACCTGGCCGCAACACTGCAGGATGGCTTCAGGCCCTAATCTGGTTCCGGCACGGCACGCTGAGCCTTTGGTTATTTCCTCTTCCTGGTGGGAAATGAGAGTTAAATTTGCCCGTCCAGACACCTCCAGCTAGTCTCTCATTGGTTCTCGCTATTCCTGTTCATCTTCCGCAGAAATTGCAAACTGGGCCAAACAGGAGGTTAAAGGGACTGACTTCGAAGTCGGGAGAGTGTTAGTAAAGCATCTCGAATGTTGCACCCGAGTACCAGGGTACGAAAACTGAGACATATTTGAACACGTCTCCTGATCACATGGTTGATCATACTCTAGGTTCCACATGCATGTTTTAGCTGAAAGAAGAATACCTTAAATCTGGGTAGTTGAAACCCGTGGAATGGGTACCATGCAATATGACTTCAAAGGGTCTTCATTTGCTCACCGAACCTCTCCAATCCTATCACTGCTGCGTTTATGCCCCTGTACACACGCTTGATTCTCTTTTGGAGACATAGCAATCCATAGGTTTTAAGATACTTAGTATTCAGGTACATTCTTAGGCGTTTAATATGGGGTGTTGAGTCCTTTTCGTTGAGCAAGGAGTAGCTCTTGTCTATTCCATATTTGGCTTAAGGAACTTTATCTGTGCTCATTTCAATCTCTGGTTTTATGCAGCACCCCAACTCACCTTTACCCTTAAGCAAGCATAAGTTGGTTTTCTAAATTTGAGACCCTGTTCTGTTCTGTAATTCAGTTCCTGTGTAGCCAAGTTTACATTCCGTGTATTACTGATATCTTATGATGTTTCTTTTTCTGTGTGACTTATTTCAGTTAGAATCATCATACCTGAATCCACTCATTGTGCTGCTAAGGGCCTGATGACATAGATTTCATTGCTGAGTGATATTGCTTTGTAAGTAAATACCACAACTACTTTATCCATTTTTCACTTTCTGCGATGTTGAACTTGTACTGTAAACGAGGTTCTTGTAAACAGAGGCGTCCCAAACTTTTGGGTGGCTGTGTCTTTTTGATTTTAATTTCCCTAAGCTATAGGACCATAAGTGGAAGAGACCTAGGATCTGTTGCTTTGTTTTTTAGATATTTCAGGAAACACCATACACTTCTCCCGAGTGTCTGTTGGCAATTTACATCCCGCCCATCAGCATAACAAGGCTCCCAGTTCTCCATGGCCTGTCCTGCCTTTCTGGATTTTACACTTTTTTCAGATGGCCCTTTTGACCGGGGGGAAGTGAGACTTCATTGTAGTGCAGATTTCCTTTGCAAGCTTGCTTGGTTGGCCAAAAAGGGCGTATGCGTTTTTTCCTGAATATATTCAGGAAAAAACGCATACGCCCTTTTTGGCCAAGTGCATCATTGTGGACGTTCTGCCTCTTTTCCTATGCTTTCAATGCAATTCCAGTCTACCTCCTGAAATCGGTTTCCTGCAATTCTGCCCCGCTTTCAAGTCCTCTTGGCAGCCTTACTTCAGTATATTTTTGGACGATAGCTGTCATTTATAACTCTGCAGGTTTGTGAATTACAGTGCCCCTGAGCTCCTTTCTTCAACTCGCTTTCTTTTGAGCTGGCCGCAACACCGCAGGATGGCTTCAGGTCCTAATCTGGTTCCGGCACGGCACGCTGAGCCTTTGGTTATTTCCTCTTCCTGGTGGGAATTGAGAGTTAAATATGCCCGTCCAGACACCTCTAGCTAGTCTCTCATTGGTTCTCCCTATTCCTGTTCATCTTCCGCAGAAATTGCAAACTGGGCCAAACAGGAGTTTAAAGGCGCTGACTCTCCAATTGGGGAGAGTGTTAGTAAAGCGTCTGGAATGTTGCACCCGAGTACCAGGGGAGGAAAACTGAGACATATTTGAACACGTCTCCCGATCACATGGTTGATCATACTCTAGGTTCCACATGCATGTTTTAGCTGAAGGAAGAATACCTTAAACCTGGGTAGTTGAGACCCGTGTAATGGGTACCATGCAATATGACTTCAAAGGGTCTTCATTTGCTCACGGAAACTCTCTAATCCTATCACTGCTGTGTTTATGCCCCTGTACACACGCTTGATTCTCTTTTGGAGACATAGCAATCCATAGGTTTTAAGATACTTACTAGTCAGGTACATTCTTAGGCGTTTAATATGGGGTGTTGAATCCATTTCGTTGAGCAAGGAGTAGCTCTTGTCTATTCCATATTTGGCTTAAGGAACTTTATCTGTGCTCATTTCTATCTCTAGTTTTATGCAGCACCCCAACTCACCTTTCCCCTTAAGCAAGCATAAGTTGGTTTTCTAAATTGGAGACCCTGTTCTGTATTCGAATTCAGTTCCTGTGTAGCCAAGTTTACATTCCGTGTATTAGTGATATCTTATGATGTTTCTTTTTCTGTGTGACTTATTTCAGTTAGAATCATCGTACCTGAATCCACTCATCATGCTGCTACGGGCCTGATGACATAGATTTCATTGCTGAGTGTTACTGCATTGTACGTAAGTACCACAAGTTCTTTATCCATTTTTCACTTTGTGTGATATTGAACTTGTACGGTAAACGAGGTTCTTGTAAACAGAGGCGTCCCAAACTTTGGGGTGGCTGTGTCTTTTTGATTTTAATTTCCCTAAGCTATAGGACCATAAGTGGAAGTGCCCTAGGCTCTGTTGCTTTGTTTTTTAGATGTTTCAGGAAACACCATACACTTCTCCCTAGTGTCTGTTGGCAATTTACATCCCGCCCATCAGCATAACAAGGCTCCCAGTTCTCCATGGCCTGTCCTGCCTTTCTGGATTTTACACTTTTTTCAGATGGCCCTTTTGACCGGGGGGAAGTGAGACTTCATTGTAGTGCAGATTTCCTTTGCAAGCTTGCTTGGTTGGCCAAAAAGGGCGTATGCTTTTTTTCCTGAATATATTCAGGAAAAAACGCATACGCCCCTTTTGGCCAAGTGCATCATTGTGGACGTTCTGCCTCTTTTCCTATGCTTTCAATGCAATTCCAGTCTACCTCCTGCAATCGGTTTCCTGCAATTCTGCCCCGCTTTCAAGTCCTCTTAGCAGCCTTACTTCAGTATATTTTTGGACGATAGCTGTCATTTATAACTCTGCAGGTTTGTGAATTACAGTGCCCCTGAGCTCCTTTCTTAAACTCGCTTTCTTGTGACCTGGCCGCAACACCGCAGGATGGCTTCAGGCCCTAATCTGGTTCCGGCACGGCATGCTGAGCCTTTGGTTAATTCCTCTTCCTGGTGGGAAATGAGAGTTAAATTTGCCCGTCCAGACACCTCCAGCTAGTCTCTCATTGGTTCTCGCTATTCCTGTTCATCTTCCGCAGAAATTGCAAACTGGGCCAAACAGGAGGTTAAAGGGACTGACTCTCCGAGTCGGGAGAGTGTTAGTAAAGCGTCTGGAATGTTGCACCCGAGTACCAGGGTACAAAAACTGAGACATATTTGAACACGTCTCCTGATCACATGGTTGATCATACTCTAGGTTCCACATGCATGTTTTAGCTGAAGGAAGAATACCTTAAACCTGGGTAGTTGAAACCCGTGGAATGGGTACCATGCAATATGACTTCAAAGGGTCTTCATTTGCTCACCGAACCTCTCCAATCCTATCACTGCTGCGTTTATGCCCCTGTACACACGCTTGATTCTCTTTTGGAGACATAGCAATCCATAGGTTTTAAGATACTTACTAGTCAGGTACATTCTTAGGCGTTTAATATGGGGTGTTGAGTCCTTTTCGTTGAGCAAGGAGTAGCTCTTGTCTATTCCATATTTGGCTTAAGGAACGTGATCTGTGCTCATTTCCATCTCTGGTTTTATGCAGCACCCCAACTCACCTTTACCCTTAAGCAAGTTGGTTTTCTAAATTTGAGACCCTGTTCTGTTCTGTAATTCATTTCCTGTGTAGTCCAGTTTACATTCCGTGTATTAGTGATATCTTATGATGTTTCTTTTTCTGTGTGACTTATTTCAGTTAGAATCATCGTACCTGAATCCACTCATTATTCTGCTACGGGCCTGATGACATAGATTTCATTGCTGAGTGATACTGCATTGTACGTAAGTACCACAAGTTCTTTATCCATTTTTCACTTTCTGTGATATTGAACTTGTACGGTAAACCAGGTTCTTGTAAACAGAGGCATCCCAAACTTTGGGGTGGCTGTGTCTTTTTGATTTTAATTTCCCTAAGCTATAGGACCATAAGTGGAAGTGCCCTAGGCTCTGTTGCTTTGTTTTTTAGATGTTTCAGGAAACACCATACACTTCTCCCGAGTGTCTGTTAGCAATTTACATCCCGCCCATCAGCATAACAAGGTTCCCAGTTCTCCATGGCCTGTCCTGCCTTTCTGGATTTTACACTTTTTTCAGATGGCCCTTTTGACCGGGTGGAAGTGAGACTTCATTGTAGTGCAGATTTCCTTTGCAAGCTTGCTTGGTTGGCCAAAAAGGGCGTATGCGTTTTTTCCTGAATATATTCAGGAAAAAACGCATACGCCCTTTTTGGCCAAGTGCATCATTGTGGACGTTCTGCCTCTTTTCCTATGCTTTCAATGCAATTCCAGTCTACCTCCTGAAATCGGTTTCCTGCAATTCTGCCCCGCTTTCATGTCCTCTTGGCAGCCTTACTTCAGTATATTTTTGGACGATAGCTGTCATTTATAACTCTGCAGGTTTGTGAATTACAGTGCCCCTAAGCTCCTTTCTTCAACTCGCTTTCTTGTGAGCTGGCCGCAACACCGCAGGATGGGTTCAGGCCCTAATGTGGTTCCGGCACGGCACGCTGAGCCTTTGGTTATTTCCTCTTCCTGGTGGGAAATGAAAGTTAAATTTGCCCGTCCAGACAACTCCAGCTAGTCTCTCATTGATTCTCCCTATTCCTGTTCATCTTCCGCAGAAATTGCAAACTGGTCCAAACAGGAGGTTAAAGGCGCTGACTCTCCAATTGGGGAGAGTGTTAGTAAAGTGTCTGGAATGTTGCACCCGAGTACCAGGGGCGGAAAACTGAGACATATTTGAACACGTTTCCCGATCACATGGTTGATCATACTCTAGGTTCCACGTGCATGTTTTAGCTGAAGGAAGAATACCTTAAACCTGGGTAGTTGAAACCCGTGGAATGGGTACCATGCAGTATGACTTCAAAGGGTCTTCATTTGCTCACCGAACCTCTCCAATCCTATCACTGCTGCGTTTATGCCCCTGTACACATGCTTGACTCTCTTTCGGAGACATAGCAATCCATAGGTTTTAAGATACTTACTAGTCAGGTACATTCTTAGGCGTTTAATATGGGGTGTTGAGTCCATTTCGTTGAGCAAGGAGTAGCTCTTGTCTAATCCATATATGGCTTAAGGAAATTTATCTGTGCTCATTTCCATCTCTGGTTTTATGCAGCACCCCAACTCACCTTTACCCTTAAGCAAGCATAAGTTGGTTTTCTAAATTTGAGACCCTGTTCTGTTCTGTAATTCAGTTCCTGTGTAGCCAAGTTTACATTCCGTGTATTACTGATATCTTATGATGTTTCTTTTTCTGTGTGACTTATTTCAGTTAGAATCATCGTACCTGAATCCACTCATTATGCTGCTACCGGCCTGATGACATAGATTTCATTGCTGAGTGATACTGCATTGTACGTAAGTACCACAAGTTCTTTATCCATTTTTCACATTCTGTGATATTGAACTTGTACCGTAAACGAGGTTCTTGTAAACAGAGGCGTCACAAACTTTGGGGTGGCTGTGTCTTTTTGATTTTAATTTCCCTAAGCTATAGGACCATAAGTGGAAGTGCCCTAGGCTCTGTTGCTTTGTTTTTTAGATGTTTCAGGAAACACCATACACTTCTCCCGAGTGTCTGTTGGCAATTTACATCCCGCCCATCAGCATAACAAGGCTCCCAGTTCTCCATGGCCTGTCCTGCCTTTCTGGATTTTACACTTTTTTCAGATGGCCCTTTAGACCGGGCGGAAGTGAGACTTCATTGTACTGCAGATTTCCTTTGCAAGTTTGCTTGTTTGGCCAAAAAGGGCGTATGCGTTTTTTCCTGAATATATTCAGGAAAAAACGCATATGCCCTTTTTGGCCAAGTGCATCATTGTGGACGTTCTGCCTCTTTTCCTATGCTTTCAATGCAATTCCAGTCTACCTCCTGAAATCGGTTTCCTGCAATTCTGCCCCGCTTTCAAGTCCTCTTGGCAGCCTTACTTCAGTATATTTTTGGACGATAGCTGTCATTTATAACTCTGCAGGTTTCTGAATTACAGTGCCCCTGAGCTCCTTTCTTCAACTCGCTTTCTTGTGAGCTGGCCCCCACACCGGTGGATGGCTTCAGGCCCTAATCTGGTTCCAGCACGGCACGCTGAGCCTTTGGTTATTTCCTCTTCCTGGTGGGAAATGAAAGTTAAATTTGCCCGTCCCGACACCTCCAGCTAGTCTCTCATTGGTCCTCCCTATTCCTGTTCATCTTCCGCAGAAATTGCAAACTGGGCAAAACAGGAGTTTAAAGGTGCTGACTCTCCAATTGGGGAGAGTGTTAGTAAAGCGTCTGGAATGTTGCACCCGAGTACCAGGGGAGGAAAACTGAAACATATTTGAACACGTCTCCCGATCACACGGTTGATCATACTCTAGGTTCCACATGCATGTTTTAGCTGAAGGACGAATACCTTAAACCTGGTTAGTTGAAACCCGTGGAATGGGTACCATGCAATATGACTTCAAAGGGTCTTCATTTGCTCACCGAACCTCTCCAATCCTATCACTGCTGCGTTTATGCCCCTGTACACACGCTTGATTCTCTTTTGGAGACATAGCAATCCATAGGTTTTAAGAAACTTACTAGTCAGGTACATACTTAGGCGTTTAATATGGGGTGTTGAGTCCATTTCGTTGAGCAAGGAGTAGCTCTTGTCTATTCCATATTTGGCTTAAGGAACTTTATCTGTGCTCATTTCAATCTCTGGTTTTATGCAGCACCCCAACTCACCTTTCCCCTTAAGCAAGCATAAGTTGGTTTTCTAAATTTGAGACCCTGTTCTGTTCTGTAATTCAGTTACTGTGTAGCCAAGTTTACATTCCGTGTATTAGTGATATCTTATGATGTTTCTTTTTCTGTGTGACTTATTTCAGTTAGAATCATCATACCTGAATCCACTCATTGTGCTGCTAAGGGCCTGATGACATAGATTTCATTGCTGAGTGATACTGCTTTGTACGTAAGTACCACAAGTTCTTTATCCATTTTTCACTTTCTGTGATATTGAACTTGTACGGTAAACGAGGTTCTTGTAAACAGAGGCGTCCCAAACTTTGGGGTGGCTGTGTCTTTTTGATTTTAATTTCCCTAAGCTATAGGACCATAAGTGGAAGTGCCCTAGGCTCTGTTGCTTTGTTTTTTAGATGTTTCAGGAAACACCATACACTTCTCCCGAGTGTCTGTTGGCAATTTACATCCCGCCCATCAACATAACAAGGCTCCCAGTTCTCCATGGCCTGTCCTGCCTTTCTGGATTTTACACTTTTTTCAGATGGCCCTTTTGACCGAGGGGAAGTGAGACTTCATTGTAGTGCATATTTCCTTTGCAAGTTTGCTTGGTTGGCCAAAAAGGGCGTATGCGTTTTTTCCTGAATATATTCAGGAAAAAACGCATACGCCCTTTTTGGCCAAGTGCATCATTGTGGACGTTCTGCCTCTTTTCCTATGCTTTCAATGCAATTCCAGTCTACCTCCTGAAATCGGTTTCCTGCAATTCTGCCCCGCTTTCAAGTCCTCTTGGCAGCCTTACTTCAGGATATTTTTGGACGATAGCTGTCATTTATAACTCTGCAGGTTTGTGAATTAAAGTGCCACTGAGCTCCTTTCTTCAACTCGCTTTCTTGTGACCTGGCCGCAACACCGCAGGATGGCTTCAGGCCCTAATCTGGTTCTGGCATGGCACGCTGAGCCTTTGTTTAATTCCTCTTCCTGGTGGGAAATGAGAGTTAAATTTGCCCGTCCAGACACCTCCAGCTAGTCTCTCATTGGTTCTCCTTATTCTTGTTCATCTTCCGCAGAAATTGCAAACTGGGCCAAACAGGAGGTTAAAGGGACTGACTCTCCAAGTCGGGAGAGTGTTAGTAAAGTGTCTGGAATGTTGCACCCGAGTACCAGGGTACGAAAACTGAGACATATTTGAACACGTCTCCCGATCACATGGTTGATCATACTCTAGGTTCCACATGCATGTTTTAGCTGAAGGAAGAATACCTTAAACCTGGGTAGTTGAAACCCGTGGAATGGGTACCATGCAATATGACTTCAAAGGGTCTTCATTTGCTCAAAGAACCTCTCCAATCCTATCACTGCTGCGTTTATGCCCCTGTGCACATGCTTGATTCTCTTTCAGAGACATAGCAATCCATAGGTTTTAAGATACTTACTAGTCAGGTACATTCTTAGGCGTTTAATATGCGGTGTTGAGTCCATTTCGTTGAGCAAGGAGTAGCTCTTGTCTATTCCATATTTGGCTTAAGGAACTTTATCTGTGCTCGTTTCAATCTCTGGTTTTATGCAGCACCCCAACTCACCTTTTCCCTTAAGCAAGCATAAGTTGGTTTTCTAAATTTGAGACCCTGTTCTGTTCTGTAATTCAGTTCCTGTGTAGCCAAGTTTACATTCCGTGTATTACTGATATCTTATGATGTTTCTTTTTCTGTGTGACTTATTTCAGTTAGAATCATCGTACCTGAATCCACTCATTATGCTGCTACGGGCCTGATGACATAGATTTCATTGCTGAGTGATACTGCATTGTACGTAAGTACCACAAGTTCTTTATCCATTTTTCACTTTCTGTGATATTGAACTTGTACGGTAAACGAGGTTCTTGTAAACAGAGGCGTCCCAAACTTTGGGGTGGCTGTGTCTTTTTGATTTTAATTTCCCTAAGCTATAGGACCATAAGTGGAAGTGCCCTAGGCCCTGTTGCTTTGTTTTTTAGATGTTTCAGGAAACACCATACACTTCTCCCGAGTGTCTGTTGGCAATTTACATCCCGCCCATCAACATAACAAGGCTCCCAGTTCTCCATGGCCTGTCCTGCCTTTCTGGATTTTACACTTTTTTCAGATGGCCCTTTTGACCGGGGGGAAGTGAGACTTCATTGTAGTGCAGATTTCCTTTGCAAGTTTGCTTGGTTGGCCAAAAAGGGCGTATGCGTTTTTTCCTGAATATATTCAGGAAAAAACGCATACGCCCTTTTTGGCCAAGTGCATCATTGTGGACGTTCTGCCTCTTTTCCTATGCTTTCAATGCAATTCCAGTCTACCTCCTGAAATCGGTTTCCTGCAATTCTGCCCCGCTTTCAAGTCCTCTTGGCAGCCTTACTTCAGTATATTTTTGGACGATAGCTGTCATTTATAACTCTGCAGGTTTGTGAATTACAGTGCCCCTGAGCTCCTTTCTTCAACTCGCTTTCTTGTGACCTGGCTGAAACACCGCAGGATGGCTTCAGGCCCTAATCTGGTTCCGGCACGGCACGCTGAGCCTTTGGTTAATTCCTCTTCCTGGTGGGAAATGAGAGTTAAATTTGCCCGTCCAGACACCTCCATCTAGTCTCTCATTGGTTCTCGCTATTCCTGTTCATCTTCCGCAGAAATTGCAAACTGTGCCAAACGGGAGGTTAAAGGGACTGACTCTCCAAGTCGGGAGAGTGTTAGTAAAGCGTCTGGAATGTTGCACCTGAGTACCAGGGTACGAAAACTGAGACATATTTGAACACGTCTCCCGATCACATGGTTGATCATACTCTAGGTTCCACATGCATGTTTTAGCTGAAGGAAGAATACCTTAAACCTGGGTAGTTGAAACCCGTGGAATGGGTACCATGCAATATGACTTCAAAGGGTCTTCATTTGCTCAGTGAACCTCTCCAATCTTATCACTGCTGCGTTTATGCCCCTGTACACATGCTTGATTCTCTTTCGGAGACATAGCAATCCATAGGTTTTAAGATACTTACTAGTCAGGTACATTCTTAGGCGTTTAATATGGGGTGTTGAGTCCATTTCGTTGAGCAAGGAGTAGCTCTTGTCTATTCCATATTTGGCTTAAGGAACTTTATCTGTGCTCATTTCAATCTCTGGTTTTATGCAGCACCCCAACTCACCTTTCCCCTTAAGCAAGCATAAGTTGGTTTTCTAAATTTGAGACCCTGTTCTGTTCTGTAATTCAGTTCCTGTGTAGCCAAGTTTACATTCCGTGTATTACTGATATCTTATGATGTTTCTTTTTCTGTGTGACTTATTTCAGTTAGAATCATCATACCTGAATCCACTCATTGTGCTGCTAAGGGCCTGATGACATAGATTTCATTGCTGAGTGATACTGCATTGTACGTAAGTACCACAAGTTCTTTATCCATTTTTCACTTTCTGTGATATTGAACTTGTACGGTAAACGAGGTTCTTGTAAACAGAGGCGTCCCAAACTTTGGGGTGGCTGTGTCTTTTTGATTTTAATTTCCCTAAGCTATAGGACCATAAGTGGAAGTGCCCTAGGCTCTGTTGCTTTGTTTTTTAGATGTTTCAGGAAACACCATACACTTCTCCCGAGTGTCTGTTGGCAATTTACATCCCGCTCATCAACATAACAAGGCTCCCAGTTCTCCATGGCCTGTCCTGCCTTTCTGGATTTTACACTTTTTGCAGATGGCCCTTTTGACCGGGGGGAAGTGAGACTTCATTGTAGTGCAGATTTCCTTTGCAAGTTTGCTTGGTTGGCCAAAAAGGGCGTATGCGTTTTTTCCTGAATATATTCAGGAAAAAACGCATACGCCCTTTTTGGCCAAGTGCATCATTGTGGACGTTCTGCCTCTTTTCCTATGCTTTCAATGCAATTCCAGTCTACCTCCTGAAATCGGTTTCCTGCAATTCTGCCCCGCTTTCAAGTCCTCTTGGCAGCCTTACTTCAGTATATTTTTGGACGATAGCTGTCATTTATAACTCTGCAGGTTTGTGAATTACAGTGCCCCTGAGCTCCTTTCTTCAACTCGCTTTCTTGTGACCTGGCCGAAACACCGCAGGATGGCTTCAGGCCCTAATCTGGTTCCGGCACGGCACGCTGAGCCTTTGGTTAATTCCTCTTCCTGGTGGGAAATGAGAGTTAAATTTGCCCGTCCAGACACCTGCAGCTAGTCTCTCATTGGTTCTCGCTATTCCTGTTCATCTTCCGCAGAAATTGCAAACTGGGCCAAACGGGAGGTTAAAGGGACTGACTCTCCAAGTCGGGAGAGTGTTAGTAAAGCGTCTGGAATGTTGCACCTGAGTACCAGGGTACGAAAACTGAGACATATTTGAACACGTCTCCCGATCACATGGTTGATCATACTCTAGGTTCCACATGCATGTTTTAGCTGAAGGAAGAATACCTTAAACCTGGGTAGTTGAAACCCGTGGAATGGGTACCATGCAATATGACTTCAAAGGGTCTTCATTTGCTCACCGAACCTCTCCAATCCTATCGCTGCTGCGTTTCTGCCCCTGTACACACGCTTGATTCTCTTTTTGAGACATAGCAATCCATAGGTTTTAAGATACTTACTAGTCAGGTACATTCTTAGGCGTTTAATATGAGGTGTTGAGTCCATTTCGTTGAGCAAGGAGTAGCTCTTGTCTATTCCATATTTGGCTTAAGGAACTTTATCTGTGCTCATTTCAATCTCTGGTTTTATGCAGCACCCCAACTCACCTTTCCCCTTAAGCAAGCATAAGTTGGTTTTCTAAATTTGAGACCCTGTTCTGTTCTGTAATTCAGTTCCTGTGTAGCCAAGTTTACATTCCGTGTATTACTGATATCTTATGATGTTTCTTTTTCTGTGTGACTTATTTCAGTTAGAATCATCATACCTGAATCCACTCATTGTGCTGCTAAGGGCCTGATGACATAGATTTCATTGCTGAGTGATATTGCTTTGTAAGTAAATACCACAACTTCTTTATCCATTTTTCACTTTCTGCGTTGTTGAACTTGTACTGTAAACAAGGTTCTTGTAAACAGAGGCGTCCCAAACTTTGGGGTGGCTGTGTCTTTTTGATTTTAATTTCCCTAAGCTATAGGACCATAAGTGGAAGTGCCCTAGGCTCTGTTGCTTTGTTTTTTAGATGTTTCAGGAAACACCATACACTTCTCCCCAGTTTCTGTTGGCAATTTACATCCCGCCCATCAGCATAACAAGGCTCCCAGTTCTCCATGGCCTGTCCTGCCTTTCTGGATTTTACACTTTTTTCAGATGGCCCTTTTGACCGGGGGGAAGTGAGACTTCATTGTAGTGCAGATTTCCTTTGCAAGTTTGCTTGGTTGGCCAAAAAGGGCGTATGCGTTTTTTCCTGAATATATTCAGGAAAAAACGCATACGCCCTTTTTGGCCAAGTGCATCATTGTGGACGTTCTGCCTCTTTTCCTATGCTTTCAATGCAATTCCAGTCTACCTCCTGAAATCGGTTTCCTGCAATTCTGCCCCGCATTCAAGTCCTCTTGGCAGCCTTACTTCAGTATATTTTTGGACGATAGCTGTCATTTATAACTCTGCAGGTTTGTGAATTACAGTGCCCCTGAGCTCCTTTCTTCAACTCGCTTTCTTGTGACCTGGCTGAAACACCGCAGGATGGCTTCAGGCCCTAATCTGGTTCCGGCACGGCACGCTGAGCCTTTGGTTAATTCCTCTTCCTGGTGGGAAATGAGAGTTAAATATGCCCGTCCAGACACCTCCAGCTAGTCTCTCATTGGTTCTCGCTATTCCTGTTCATCTTCCGCAGAAATTGCAAACTGTGCCAAACGGGAGGTTAAAGGGACTGACTCTCCAAGTCGGGAGAGTGTTAGTAAAGCGTCTGGAATGTTGCACCTGAGTACCAGGGTACGAAAACTGAGACATATTTGAACACGTCTCCCGATCACATGGTTGATCATACTCTAGGTTCCACATGCATGTTTTAGCTGAAGGAAGAATACCTTAAACCTGGATAGTTGAAACCCGTGGAATGGATACCATGCAATATGACTTCAAAGGGTCTTCATTTGCTCAGTGAACCTCTCCAATCTTATCACTGCTGCGTTTATGCCCCTGTACACATGCTTGATTCTCTTTCGGAGACATAGCAATCCATAGGTTTTAAGATACTTACTAGTCAGGTACATTCTTAGGCGTTTAATATGGGGTGTTGAGTCCATTTCTTTGAGCAAGGAGTAGCTCTTGTCTATTCCATATTTGGCTTAAGGAACTTTATCTGTGCTCATTTCAATCTCTGGTTTTATGCAGCACCCCAACTCACCTTTCCCCTTAAGCAAGCATAAGTTGGTTTTCTAAATTTGAGACCCTGTTCTGTTCTGTAATTCAGTTCCTGTGTAGCCAAGTTTACATTCCGTGTATTACTGATATCTTATGATGTTTCTTTTTCTGTGTGACTTATTTCAGTTAGAATCATCATACCTGAATCCACTCATTGTGCTGCTAAGGGCCTGATGACATAGATTTCATTGCTGAGTGATATTGCTTTGTAAGTAAATACCACAACTTCTTTATCCATTTTTCACTTTCTGCGATGTTGAACTTCTACTGTAAACGAGGTTCTTGTAAACAGAGGCGTCCCAAACTTTGGGGTGGCTGTGTCTTTTTGATTTTAATTTCCCTAAGCTATAGGACCATAAGTGGAAGTGCCCTAGGCTCTGTTGCTTTGTTTTGTAGATGTTTCAGGAAACACCATACACTTCTCCCGAGTGGCTGTTGGCAATTTACATCCCGCCCATCAGCATAACAAGGCTCCCAGTTCTCCATGGCCTGTCCTGCCTTTCTGGATTTTACGCTTTTTTCAGATGGCCCTTTTGACCGGGGGGAAGTGAGACTTCATTGTAGTGCAGATTTCCTTTGCAAGCTTGCTTGGTTGGCCAAAAAGGGCGTATGCGTTTTTTCCTGAATATATTCAGGAAAAAACGCATACGCCCTTTTTGGCCAAGTGCATTATTGTGGACGTTCTGCCTCTTTTCCTATGCTTTCAATGCAATTCCAGTCTACCTCCTGAAATCGGTTTCCTGCAATTCTGCCCCGCTTTCAAGTCCTCTTGGCAGCCTTACTTCAGTATACTTTTGGACGATAGCTGTCATTTATAACTCTGCAGGTTTGCGAATTACAGTGCCCCGAGCTCCTTTCTTCAACTCGCTTTCTTGTGACCTGGCCGCAACACCGCAGGATGGCTTCAGGCCCTAAACTGGTTCCGGCATGGCACGCTGAGCCTTTGGTTGTTTCCTCTTCCTGGTGGGAAATGAGAGTTAAATTTGCCCGTCCAGACACCTCCAGCTAGTCTCTCATTGGTTCTCCCTATTCCTGTTCATCTTCCGCAGAAATTGCAAACTGGGCCAAACAGGAGATTAAAGGCGCTGACTCTCCAAGTGGGGAGAGTGTTAGTGAAGCATCTGGAATGTTGCACCCGAGTACCAGGGGAGGGAAACTGAGACATATTTGAACACGTGTCCCGTTCACACGGTTGATCATACTCTGGGTTCCACATGCATGTTTTAGCTGAAGGAAGAATAACTTAAACCTGGGTAGTTAAACCCGTGTAATGGGTACCATGCAATATGACTTCAAAGGGTCTTCATTTGCTCACCGAACCTCTCCAATCCTATCACTGCTGCGTTTATGCCCCTGTACACACGCTTGATTCTCTTTTGGAGACATAGCAATCCATAGGTTTTAAGATACTTACTAGTCAGGTACATTCTTAGGCGTTTAATATGCGGTGTTGAGTCCATTTCGTTGAGCAAGGAGTAGCTCTTGTCTATTCCATATTTGGCTTAAGGAACTTTATCTGTGCTCATTTCAATCTCTGGTTTTATGCAGCACCCCAACTCACCTTTTCCCTTAAGCAAGCATAAGTTGGTTTTCTAAATTTGAGACCCTGTTCTGTTCTGTAATTCAGTTACTGTGTAGCCAAGTTTACATTCCGTGTATTACTGATATCTTATGATGTTTCTTTTTCTGTGTGACTTATTTCAGTTAGAATCATCGTACCTGAATCCACTCATTATGCTGCTACGGGCCTGATGACATAGATTTCATTGCTGAGTGATACTGCATTGTACGTAAGTACCACAAGTTCTTTATCCACTTTTCACTTTCTGTGATATTGAACTTGTACGGTAAACGAGGTTCTTGTAAACAGAGGCGTCCCAAACTTTGGGGTGGCTGTGTCTTTTTGATTTTAATTTCCCTAAGCTATAGGACCATAAGTGGAAGTGCCCTAGGCTCTGTTGCTTTGTTTTTTAGATGTTTCAGGAAACACCATACACTTCTCCCGAGTGTCTGTTGGCAATTTACATCCCGCCCATCAACATAACAAGGCTCCCAGTTCTCCATGGCCTGTCCTGCCTTTCTGGATTTTACACTTTTTGCAGATGGCCCTTTTGACCGGGGGGAAGTGAGACTTCATTGTAGTGCAGATTTCCTTTGCAAGTTTGCTTGGTTGGCCAAAAAGGGCGTATGCGTTTTTTCCTGAATATATTCAGGAAAAAACGCATACGCCCTTTTTGGCCAAGTGCATCATTGTGGACGTTCTGCCTCTTTTCCTATGCTTTCAATGCAATTCCAGTCTACCTCCTGAAATCGGTTTCCTGCAATTCTGCCCCGCTTTCAAGTCCTCTTGGCAGCCTTACTTCAGGATATTTTTGGACGATAGCTGTCATTTATAACTCTGCAGGTTTGTGAATTACAGTGCCCCTGAGCTCCTTTCTTCAACTCGCTTTCTTGTGACCTGGCTGAAACACCGCAGGATGGCTTCAGGCCCTAATCTGGTTCCGGCACGGCACGCTGAGCCTTTGGTTAATTCCTCTTCCTGGTGGGAAATGAGAGTTAAATTTGCCCGTCCAGACACCTCCATCTAGTCTCTCATTGGTTCTCGCTATTCTTGTTCATCTTCCGCAGAAATTGCAAACTGTGCCAAACGGGAGGTTAAAGGGACTGACTCTCCAAGTCGGGAGAGTGTTAGTAAAGCGTCTGGAATGTTGCACCTGAGTACCAGGGTACGAAAACTGAGACATATTTGAACACGTCTCCCGATCACATGGTTGATCATACTCTAGGTTCCACATGCATGTTTTAGCTTAAGGAAGAATACCTTAAACCTGGGTAGTTGAAACCCGTGGAATGGGTACCATGCAATATGACTTCAAAGGGTCTTCATTTGCTCAGTGAACCTCTCCAATCTTATCACTGCTGCGTTTATGCCCCTGTACACATGCTTGATTCTCTTTCGGAGACATAGCAATCCATAGGTTTTAAGATACTTACTAGTCAGGTACATTCTTAGGCGTTTAATATGGGGTGTTGAGTCCATTTCGTTGAGCAAGGAGTAGCTCTTGTCTATTCCATATTTGGCTTAAGGAACTTTATCTGTGCTCATTTCAATCTCTGGTTTTATGCAGCACCCCAACTCACCTTTCCCCTTAAGCAAGCATAAGTTGGTTTTCTAAATTTGAGACCCTGTTCTGTTCTGTAATTCAGTTCCTGTGTAGCCAAGTTTACATTCCGTGTATTACTGATATCTTATGATGTTTCTTTTTCTGTGTGACTTATTTCAGTTAGAATCATCATACCTGAATCCACTCATTGTGCTGCTAAGGGCCTGATGACATAGATTTCATTGCTGAGTGATACTGCATTGTACGTAAGTACCACAAGTTCTTTATCCATTTTTCACTTTCTGTGATATTGAACTTGTACGGTAAACGAGGTTCTTGTAAACAGAGGCGTCCCAAACTTTGGGGTGGCTGTGTCTTTTTGATTTTAATTTCCCTAAGCTATAGGACCATAAGTGGAAGTGCCCTAGGCTCTGTTGCTTTGTTTTTTAGATGTTTCAGGAAACACCATACACTTCTCCCGAGTGTCTGTTGGCAATTTACATCCCGCTCATCAACATAACAAGGCTCCCAGTTCTCCATGGCCTGTCCTGCCTTTCTGGATTTTACACTTTTTGCAGATGGCCCTTTTGACCGGGGGGAAGTGAGACTTCATTGTAGTGCAGATTTCCTTTGCAAGTTTGCTTGGTTGGCCAAAAAGGGCGTATGCGTTTTTTCCTGAATATATTCAGGAAAAAACGCATACGCCCTTTTTGGCCAAGTGCATCATTGTGGACGTTCTGCCTCTTTTCCTATGCTTTCAATGCAATTCCAGTCTACCTCCTGAAATCGGTTTCCTGCAATTCTGCCCCGCTTTCAAGTCCTCTTGGCAGCCTTACTTCAGTATATTTTTGGACGATAGCTGTCATTTATAACTCTGCAGGTTTGTGAATTACAGTGCCCCTGAGCTCCTTTCTTCAACTCGCTTTCTTGTGACCTGGCCGAAACACCGCAGGATGGCTTCAGGCCCTAATCTGGTTCCGGCACGGCACGCTGAGCCTTTGGTTAATTCCTCTTCCTGGTGGGAAATGAGAGTTAAATTTGCCCGTCCAGACACCTGCAGCTAGTCTCTCATTGGTTCTCGCTATTCCTGTTCATCTTCCGCAGAAATTGCAAACTGGGCCAAACGGGAGGTTAAAGGGACTGACTCTCCAAGTCGGGAGAGTGTTAGTAAAGCATCTGGAATGTTGCACCTGAGTACCAGGGTACGAAAACTGAGACATATTTGAACACGTCTCCCGATCACATGGTTGATCATACTCTAGGTTCCACATGCATGTTTTAGCTGAAGGAAGAATACCTTAAACCTGGGTAGTTGAAACCCGTGGAATGGGTACCATGCAATATGACTTCAAAGGGTCTTCATTTGCTCACCGAACCTCTCCAATCCTATCGCTGCTGCGTTTATGCCCCTGTACACACGCTTGATTCTCTTTTGGAGACATAGCAATCCATAGGTTTTAAGATACTTACTAGTCAGGTACATTCTTAGGCGTTTAATATGAGGTGTTGAGTCCATTTCGTTGAGCAAGGAGTAGCTCTTGTCTATTCCATATTTGGCTTAAGGAACTTTATCTGTGCTCATTTCAATCTCTGGTTTTATGCAGCACCCCAACTCACCTTTCCCCTTAAGCAAGCATAAGTTGGTTTTCTAAATTTGAGACCCTGTTCTGTTCTGTAATTCAGTTCCTGTGTAGCCAAGTTTACATTCCGTGTATTACTGATATCTTATGATGTTTCTTTTTCTGTGTGACTTATTTCAGTTAGAATCATCGTACCTGAATCCACTCATTATGCTGCTACGGGCCTGATGACATAGATTTCATTGCTGAGTGATACTGCATTGTACGTAAGTACCACAAGTTCTTTATCCATTTTTCACTTTCTGTGATATTGAACTTGTACGGTAAACGAGGTTCTTGTAAACAGAGGCGGCCCAAACTTTGGGGTGGCTGTGTCTTTTTGATTTTAATTTCCCTAAGCTATAGGACCATAAGTGGAAGTGCCCTAGGCTCTGTTGCTTTGTTTTTTAGATGTTTCAGGAAACACCATACACTTCTCCCGAGTGTCTGTTGGCAATTTACATCCCACTCATCAACATAACAAGGCTCCCAGTTCTCCATGGCCTGTCCTGCCTTTCTGGATTTTACACTTTTTGCAGATGGCCCTTTTGACCGGGGGGAAGTGAGACTTCATTGTAGTGCAGATTTCCTTTGCAAGTTTGCTTGGTTGGCCAAAAAGGGCGTATGCGTTTTTTCCTGAATATATTCAGGAAAAAACGCATACGCCCTTTTTGGCCAAGTGCATCATTGTGGACGTTCTGCCTCTTTTCCTATGCTTTCAATGCAATTCCAGTCTACCTCCTGAAATCGGTTTCCTGCAATTCTGCCCCGCTTTCAAGTCCTCTTGGCAGCCTTACTTCAGTATATTTTTGGACGATAGCTGTCATTTATAACTCTGCAGGTTTGTGAATTACAGTGCCCCTGAGCTCCTTTCTTCAACTCGCTTTCTTGTGACCTGGCCGAAACACCGCAGGATGGCTTCAGGCCCTAATCTGGTTCCGGCACGGCACGCTGAGCCTTTGGTTAATTCCTCTTCCTGGTGGGAAATGAGAGTTAAATTTGCCCGTCCAGACACCTGCAGCTAGTCTCTCATTGGTTCTCGCTATTCCTGTTCATCTTCCGCAGAAATTGCAAACTGGGCCAAACGGGAGGTTAAAGGGACTGACTCTCCAAGTCGGGAGAGTGTTAGTAAAGCGTCTGGAATGTTGCACCTGAGTACCAGGGTACGAAAACTGAGACATATTTGAACACGTCTCCCGATCACATGGTTGATCATACTCTAGGTTCCACATGCATGTTTTAGCTGAAGGAAGAATACCTTAAACCTGGGTAGTTGAAACCCGTGGAATGGGTACCATGCAATATGACTTCAAAGGGTCTTCATTTGCTCACCGAACCTCTCCAATCCTATCGCTGCTGCGTTTATGCCCCTGTACACACGCTTGATTTTCTTTTGGAGACATAGCAATCCATAGGTTTTAAGATACTTACTAGTCAGGTACATTCTTAGGCGTTTAATATGAGGTGTTGAGTCCATTTCGTTGAGCAAGGAGTAGCTCTTGTCTATTCCATATTTGGCTTAAGGAACTTTATCTGTGCTCATTTCAATCTCTGGTTTTATGCAGCACCCCAACTCACCTTTCCCCTTAAGCAAGCATAAGTTGGTTTTCTAAATTTGAGACCCTGTTCTGTTCTGTAATTCAGTTCCTGTGTAGCCAAGTTTACATTCCGTGTATTACTGATATCTTATGATGTTTCTTTTTCTGTGTGACTTATTTCAGTTAGAATCATCATACCTGAATCCACTCATTGTGCTGCTAAGGGCCTGATGACATAGATTTCATTGCTGAGTGATATTGCTTTGTAAGTAAATACCACAACTTCTTTATCCATTTTTCACTTTCTGCGTTGTTGAACTTGTACTGTAAACAAGGTTCTTGTAAACAGAGGCGTCCCAAACTTTGGGGTGGCTGTGTCTTTTTGATTTTAATTTCCCTAAGCTATAGGACCATAAGTGGAAGTGCCCTAGGCTCTGTTGCTTTGTTTTTTAGATGTTTCAGGAAACACCATACACTTCTCCCCAGTTTCTGTTGGCAATTTACATCCCGCCCATCAGCATAACAAGGCTCCCAGTTCTCCATGGCCTGTCCTGCCTTTCTGGATTTTACACTTTTTTCAGATGGCCCTTTTGACCGGGGGGAAGTGAGACTTCATTGTAGTGCAGATTTCCTTTGCAAGTTTGCTTGGTTGGCCAAAAAGGGCGTATGCGTTTTTTCCTGAATATATTCAGGAAAAAACGCATACGCCCTTTTTGGCCAAGTGCATCATTGTGGACGTTCTGCCTCTTTTCCTATGCTTTCAATGCAATTCCAGTCTACCTCCTGAAATCGGTTTCCTGCAATTCTGCCCCGCATTCAAGTCCTCTTGGCAGCCTTACTTCAGTATATTTTTGGACGATAGCTGTCATTTATAACTCTGCAGGTTTGTGAATTACAGTGCCCCTGAGCTCCTTTCTTCAACTCGCTTTCTTGTGACCTGGCTGAAACACCGCAGGATGGCTTCAGGCCCTAATCTGGTTCCGGCACGGCACGCTGAGCCTTTGGTTAATTCCTCTTCCTGGTGGGAAATGAGAGTTAAATATGCCCGTCCAGACACCTCCAGCTAGTCTCTCATTGGTTCTCGCTATTCCTGTTCATCTTCCGCAGAAATTGCAAACTGTGCCAAACGGGAGGTTAAAGGGACTGACTCTCCAAGTCGGGAGAGTGTTAGTAAAGCGTCTGGAATGTTGCACCTGAGTACCAGGGTACGAAAACTGAGACATATTTGAACACGTCTCCCGATCACATGGTTGATCATACTCTAGGTTCCACATGCATGTTTTAGCTGAAGGAAGAATACCTTAAACCTGGATAGTTGAAACCCGTGGAATGGATACCATGCAATATGACTTCAAAGGGTCTTCATTTGCTCAGTGAACCTCTCCAATCTTATCACTGCTGCGTTTATGCCCCTGTACACATGCTTGATTCTCTTTCGGAGACATAGCAATCCATAGGTTTTAAGATACTTACTAGTCAGGTACATTCTTAGGCGTTTAATATGGGGTGTTGAGTCCATTTCGTTGAGCAAGGAGTAGCTCTTGTCTATTCCATATTTGGCTTAAGGAACTTTATCTGTGCTCATTTCAATCTCTGGTTTTATGCAGCACCCCAACTCACCTTTCCCCTTAAGCAAGCATAAGTTGGTTTTCTAAATTTGAGACCCTGTTCTGTTCTGTAATTCAGTTCCTGTGTAGCCAAGTTTACATTCCGTGTATTACTGATATCTTATGATGTTTCTTTTTCTGTGTGACTTATTTCAGTTAGAATCATCATACCTGAATCCACTCATTGTGCTGCTAAGGGCCTGATGACATAGATTTCATTGCTGAGTGATATTGCTTTGTAAGTAAATACCACAACTTCTTTATCCATTTTTCACTTTCTGCGATGTTGAACTTCTACTGTAAACGAGGTTCTTGTAAACAGAGGCGTCCCAAACTTTGGGGTGGCTGTGTCTTTTTGATTTTAATTTCCCTAAGCTATAGGACCATAAGTGGAAGTGCCCTAGGCTCTGTTGCTTTGTTTTTTAGATGTTTCAGGAAACACCATACACTTCTCCCGAGTGGCTGTTGGCAATTTACATCCCGCCCATCAGCATAACAAGGCTCCCAGTTCTCCATGGCCTGTCCTGCCTTTCTGGATTTTACGCTTTTTTCAGATGGCCCTTTTGACCAGGGGGAAGTGAGACTTCATTGTAGTGCAGATTTCCTTTGCAAGCTTGCTTGGTTGGCCAAAAAGGGCGTATGCGTTTTTTCCTGAATATATTCAGGAAAAAACGCATACGCCCTTTTTGGCCAAGTGCATTATTGTGGACGTTCTGCCTCTTTTCCTATGCTTTCAATGCAATTCCAGTCTACCTCCTGAAATCGGTTTCCTGCAATTCTGCCCCGCTTTCAAGTCCTCTTGGCAGCCTTACTTCAGTATACTTTTGGACGATAGCTGTCATTTATAACTCTGCAGGTTTGCGAATTACAGTGCCCCGAGCTCCTTTCTTCAACTCGCTTTCTTGTGACCTGGCCGCAACACCGCAGGATGGCTTCAGGCCCTAAACTGGTTCCGGCATGGCACGCTGAGCCTTTGGTTGTTTCCTCTTCCTGGTGGGAAATGAGAGTTAAATTTGCCCGTCCAGACACCTCCAGCTAGTCTCTCATTGGTTCTCCCTATTCCTGTTCATCTTCCGCAGAAATTGCAAACTGGGCCAAACAGGAGATTAAAGGCGCTGACTCTCCAAGTGGGGAGAGTGTTAGTGAAGCATCTGGAATGTTGCACCCGAGTACCAGGGGAGGGAAACTGAGACCTATTTGAACACGTCTCCCGTTCACACGGTTGATCATACTCTGGGTTCCACATGCATGTTTTAGCTGAAGGAAGAGTAACTTAAACCTGGGGAGTTAAACCCGTGTAATGGGTACCATGCAATATGACTTCAAAGGGTCTTCATTTGCTCACCGAACCTCTCCAATCCTATCACTGCTGCGTTTATGCCCCTGTACACACGCTTGATTCTCTTTTGGAGACATAGCAATCCATAGGTTTTAAGATACTTACTATTCAGGAACATGCTTAGGCGTTTAATATGGGGTGTTGAGTCCATTTCGTTGAGCAAGGAGTAGCTCTTGTCTATTCCTTATTTGGCTTAAGGAACTTTATCTGTGCTCATTTCAATCTCTGGTTTTATGCAGCACCCCAACTCACCTTTCCCCTTAAGCAAGCATAAGTTGGTTTTCTAAATTTGAGACCCTGTTCTGTTCTGTAATTCAGTTACTGTGTAGCCAAGTTTACATTCCGTGTATTACTGATATCTTATGATGTTTCTTTTTCTGTGTGACTTATTTCAGTTAGAATCATCGTACCTGAATCCACTCATTATGCTGCTACGGGCCTGATGACATAGATTTCATTGCTGAGTGATACTGCATTGTACGTAAGTACCACAAGTTCTTTATCCATTTTTCACTTTCTGTGATATTGAACTTGTACGGTAAACGAGGTTCTTGTAAACAGAGGCGTCCCAAACTTTGGGGTGGCTGTGTCTTTTTGATTTTAATTTCCCTAAGCTATAGGACCATAAGTGGAAGTGCCCTAGGCTCTGTTGCTTTGTTTTTTAGATGTTTCAGGAAACACCATACACTTCTCCCGAGTGTCTGTTGGCAATTTACATCCCGCTCATCAACATAACAAGGCTCCCAGTTCTCCATGGCCTGTCCTGCCTTTCTGGATTTTACACTTTTTTCAGATGGCCCTTTTGACCGGGGGGAAGTGAGACTTCATTGTAGTGCAGATTTCCTTTGCAAGTTTGCTTGGTTGGCCAAAAAGGGCGTATGCGTTTTTTCCTGAATATATTCAGGAAAAAACGCATACGCCCTTTTTGGCCAAGTGCATCATTGTGGACGTTCTGCCTCTTTTCCTATGCTTTCAATGCAATTCCAGTCTACCTCCTGAAATCGGTTTCCTGCAATTCTGCCCCGCTTTCAAGTCCTCTTGGCAGCCTTACTTCAGTATATTTTTGGACGATAGCTGTCATTTATAACTTTGCAGGTTTGTGAATTACAGTGCCCCTGAGCTCCTTTCTTCAACTCGCTTTCTTGTGACCTGGCTGCAACACCGCAGGATGGCTTCAGGCCCTAATCTGGTTCCGGCACGGCATGCTGAGCCTTTGGTTAATTCCTCTTCCTGGTGGGAAATGAGAGTTAAATTTGCCCGTCCAGACACCTCCAGCTAGTCTCTCATTGGTTCTCGCTATTCCTGTTCATCTTCCGCAGAAATTGCAAACTGGGCCAAACGGGAGGTTAAAGGGACTGACTCTCCAAGTCGGGAGAGTGTTAGTAAAGCGTCTGGAATGTTGCCCCTGAGTACCAGGGTACGAAAACTGAGACATATTTGAACACGTTTCCCGATCACATGGTTGATCATACTCTAGGTTCCACATGCATGTTTTAGCTGAAGGAAGAATACCTTAAACGTGGGTAGTTGAAACCCGTGGAATGGGTACCATGCAATATGACTTCAAAGGGTCTTTATTTGCTCAGTGAACCTCTCCAATCTTATCACTGCTGCGTTTATGCCCCTGTACACATGCTTGATTCTCTTTCGGAGACATAGCAATCCATAGGTTTTAAGATACTTACTAGTCAGGTACATTCTTAGGCGTTTAATATGGGGTGTTGAGTCCATTTCGTTGAGCAAGGAGTAGCTCTTGTCTATTCCATATTTGGCTTAAGGAACTTTATCTGTGCTCATTTCAATCTCTGGTTTTATGCAGCACCCCAACTCACCTTTCCCCTTAAGCAAGCATAAGTTGGTTTTCTAAATTTGAGACCCTGTTCTGTTCTGTAATTCAGTTCCTGTGTAGCCAAGTTTACATTCCGTGTATTACTGATATCTTATGATGTTTCTTTTTCTGTGTGACTTATTTCAGTTAGTATCATCATACCTGAATCCACTCATTGTGCTGCTAAGGGCCTGATGACATAGATTTCATTGCTGAGTGATATTGCTTTGTAAGTAAATACCACAACTTCTTTATCCATTTTTCACTTTCTGCGATGTTGAACTTCTACTGTAAACAAGGTTCTTGTAAACAGAGGCGTCCCAAACTTTGGGGTGGCTGTGTCTTTTTGATTTTAATTTCCCTAAGCTATAGGACTATAAGTGGAAGTGCCCTAGGCTCTGTTGCTTTGTTTTTTAGATGTTTCAGGAAACACCATACACTTCTCCCGAGTTTCTGTTGGCAATTTACATCCCACCCATCAGCATAACAAGGCTCCCAGTTCTCCATGGCCTGTCCTGCCTTTCTGGATTTTACGCTTTTTTCAGATGGCCCTTTTGACCGGGGGGAAGTGAGACTTCATTGTAGTGCAGATTTCCTTTGCAAGCTTGCTTGGTTGGCCAAAAAGGGCGTATGCGTTTTTTCCTGAATATATTCAGGAAAAAACGCATACGCCCTTTTAGGCCAAGTGCATCATTGTGGACGTTCTGCCTCTTTTCCTATGCTTTCAATGCAATTCCAGTCTACCTCCTGAAATCGGTTTCCTGCAATTCTGCCCCGCTTTCAAGTCCTCTTGGCAGTCTTACTTCAGTATATTTTTGGACGATAGCTGTCATTTATAACTCTGCAGGTTTGTGAATTACAGTGCCCCGAGCTCCTTTCTTCAACTCGCTTTCTTGTGACCTGGCCGCAACACCGCAGGATGGCTTCAGGCCCTAAACTGGTTCCGGCATGGCACGCTGAGCCTTTGGTTGTTTCCTCTTCCTGGTGGGAAATGAGAGTTAAATTTGCCCGTCCAGACACCTCCAGCTAGTCTCTCATTGGTTCTCCCTATTCCTGTTCATCTTCCGCAGAAATTGCAAACTGGGCCAAACAGGAGATTAAAGGCGCTGACTCTCCAAGTGGGGAGAGTGTTAGTGAAGCGTCTGGAATGTTGCACCCGAGTACCAGGGGAGGGAAACTGAGACATATTTGAACACGTCTCCCGTTCACACGGTTGATCATACTCTGGGTTCCACATGCATGTTTTAGCTGAAGGAAGAATAACTTAAACCTGGGTAGTTAAAACCCGTGGAATGGGTACCATGCAATATGACTTCAAAGGGTCTTCATTTGCTCACCGAACCTCTCCAATCCTATCACTGCTGCGTTTATGCCCCTGTACACACGCTTGATTCTCTTTTGGAGACATAGCAATCCATAGGTTTTAAGATACTTACTAGTCAGGTACATTCTTAGGCGTTTAATATGGGGTGTTGAGTCCATTTCTTTGAGCAAGGAGTCTATTCCATATTTGGCTTAAGGAACTTTATCTGTGCTCATTTCAATCTCTGGTTTTATGCAGCACCCCAACTCACCTTTCCCCTTAAGCAAGCATAAGTTGGTTTTCTAAATTTGAGACCCTGTTCTGTTCTGTAATTCAGTTCCTGTGTAGCCAAGTTTACATTCCGTGTATTAGTGATATCTTATGATGTTTCTTTTTCTGTGTGACTTATTTCAGTTAGAATCATCATACCTGAATCCACTCATTGTGGTGTTAAGGGCCTGATGACATAGATTTCAGTGCTGAGTGATATTGCTTTGTAAGTAAATACCACAAGTTCTTTATCCATTTTTCACTTTCTGTGATATTGAACTTGTACAGTAAACGAGGTTTTTGTAAACAGAGGCGTCCCAAACTTTGGGGTGGCTGTGTCTTTTTGATTTTAATTTCCCTAAGCTATAGGACCATAAGTGGAAGTGCCCTAGGCTCTGTTGCTTTGTTTTTTAGATGTTTCAGGAAACACCATACACTTCTCCCGAGTGTCTGTTGGCAATTTACATCCCGCCCATCAGCATAACAAGGCTCCCAGTTCTCCATGGCCTGTCCTGCCTTTCTGGATTTTACACTTTTTTCAGATGGCCCTTTTGACCGGGTGGAAGTGAGACTTCATTGTAGTGCAGATTTCCTTTGCAAGTTTGCTTGGTTGGCCAAAAAGGGCGTATGCGTTTTTTCCTGAATATATTCAGGAAAAAACGCATACGCCCTTTTTGGCCAAGTGCATCATTGTGGACGTTCTGCCTCTTTTCCTATTCTTTCAATGCAATTCCAGTCTACCTCCTGAAATCGGTTTCCTGCAATTCTGCCCCGCTTTCAAGTCCTCTTGGCAGCCTTACTTCAGTATATTTTTGGACGATAGCTGTCATTTATAACTCTGCAGGTTTGTGAATTAAAGTGCCCCTGAACTCCTTTCTTCAACTCGCTTTCTTGTGACCTGGCCGCAACACCGCAGGATGGCTTCAGGCCCTAATCTGGTTCTGGCATGGCACGCTGAGCCTTTGTTTAATTCCTCTTCCTGGTGGGAAATGAGAGTTAAATTTGCCCGTCCAGACACCTCCAGCTAGTCTCTCATTGGTTCTCCTTATTCCTGTTCATCTTCCGCAGAAATTGCAAACTGGGCCAAACAGGAGGTTAAAGGGACTGACTCTCCAAGTCGGGAGAGTGTTAGTAAAGCGTCTGGAATGTTGCACCCGAGTACCAGGGTACCAAAACTGAGACATATTTGAACACGTCTCCCGATCACATGGTTGATCATACTCTAGGTTCCACATGCATGTTTTAGCTGAAGGAAGAATACCTTAAACCTGGGTAGTTGAAACCCGTGGAATGGGTACCATGCAATATGACTTCAAAGGGTCTTCATTTGCTCAAAGAACCTCTCCAATCCTATCACTGCTGCGTTTATGCCCCTGTGCACATGCTTGATTCTCTTTCAGTGACATAGCAATCCATAGGTTTTAAGATACTTACTAGTCAGGTACATTCTTAGGCGTTTAATATGCGGTGTTGAGTCCATTTCGTTGAGCAAGGAGTAGCTCTTGTCTATTCCATATTTGGCTTAAGGAACTTTATCTGTGCTCATTTCAATCTCTGGTTTTATGCAGCACCCCAACTCACCTTTTCCCTTAAGCAAGCATAAGTTGGTTTTCTAAATTTGAGACCCTGTTCTGTTCTGTAATTCAGTTACTGTGTAGCCAAGTTTACATTCCGTGTATTACTGATATCTTATGATGTTTCTTTTTCTGTGTGACTTATTTCAGTTAGAATCATCGTACCTGAATCCACTCATTATGCTGCTACGGGCCTGATGACATAGATTTCATTGCTGAGTGATACTGCATTGTACGTAAGTACCACAAGTTCTTTATCCATTTTTCACTTTCTGTGATATTGAACTTGTACGGTAAACGAGGTTCTTGTAAACAGAGGCGTCCCAAACTTTCGGGTGGCTGTGTCTTTTTGATTTTAATTTCCCTAAGCTATAGGACCATAAGTGGAAGTGCCCTAGGCTCTGTTGCTTTGTTTTTTAGATGTTTCAGGAAACACCATACACTTCTCCCGAGTGTCTGTTGGCAATTTACATCCCGCCCATCAACATAACAAGGCTCCCAGTTCTCCATGGCCTGTCCTGCCTTTCTGGATTTTACACTTTTTGCAGATGGCCCTTTTGACCGGGGGGAAGTGAGACTTCATTGTAGTGCAGATTTCCTTTGCAAGCTTGCTTGGTTGGCCAAAAAGGGCGTATGCGTTTTTTCCTGAATATATTCAGGAAAAAACGCATACGCCCTTTTTGGCCAAGTGCATCATTGTGGACGTTCTGCCTCTTTTCCTATGCTTTCAATGCAATTCCAGTCTACCTCCTGAAATCGGTTTCCTGCAATTCTGCCCCGCTTTCAAGTCCTCTTGGCAGCCTTACTTCAGTATATTTTTGGACGATAGCTGTCATTTATAACTCTGCAGGTTTGTGAATTACAGTGCCCCTGAGCTCCTTTCTTCAACTCGCTTTCTTTTGAGCTGGCCGCAACACCGCAGGATGGTTTCAGGTCCTAATCTGGTTCCGGCACGGCACGCTGAGCCTTTGGTTATTTCCTCTTCCTGGTGGGAAATGAGAGTTAAATTTGCCCGTCCAGACACCTCCAGCTAGTCTCTCATTGGTTCTCGCTATTCCTGTTTATCTTCCGCACAAATTGCAAAATGGGCCAAACAGGAGGTTAAAGGCGCTGACTCTCCAAGTGGGGAGAGTGTTAGTAAAGCGTCTGGAATGTTTCACCCGAGTACCAGGGGAGGAAAACTGAGACATATTTGAACACGTCTCCCGATCACACGGTTGATCATACTCTAGGTTCCACATGCATGTTTTGGCTGAAGGAAGAATACCTTAAACCTGGAGAGTTGAGGCCCGTGGAATGGGTACCATGCAATATGACTTCAAAGGGTCTTCATTTGCTCACCGAACCTCTCCAATCCTATCACTGCTGCGTTTATGCCCCTGTACACACGCTTGATTCTCTTTTGGAGACATAGCAATCCATAGGTTTTAAGATACTTAGTATTCAGGTACATTCTTAGGCGTTTAATATGGGGTGTTGAGTCCTTTTCGTTGAGCAAGGAGTAGCTCTTGTCTATTACATATTTGGCTTAAGGAACTTTATCTGTGCTCATTTCAATCTCTGGTTTTATGCAGCACCCCAACTCACCTTTCCCCTTAAGCAAGCATAAGTTGGTTTTCTAAATTTGAGACCCTGTTCTGTATTCGAATTCAGTTCCTGTGTAGCCAAGTTTACATTGGGTGTATTAGTGATATCTTATGATGTTTCTTTTTCTGTGTGACTTATTTCAGTTAGAATCATCGTACCTGAATCCACTCATCATGCTGCTACGGGCCTGATGACATAGATTTCATTGCTGAGTGATACTGCATTGTACGTAAGTACCACAAGTTCTTTATCCATTTTTCACTTTGTGTGATATTGAACTTGTACGGTAAACGAGGTTCTTGTAAACAGAGGCGTCCCAAACTTTGGGGTGGCTGTGTCTTTTTGATTTTAATTTCCCTAAGCTATAGGACCATAAGTGGAAGTGCCCTAGGCTCTGTTGCTTTGTTTTTTAGATGTTTCAGGAAACACCATACACTTCTCCCGAGTGTCTGTTGGCAATTTACATCCCGCCCATCAGCATAACAAGGCTCCCAGTTCTCCATGGCCTGTCCTGCCTTTCTGGATTTTACACTTTTTTCAGATGGCCCTTTTGACCGGGGGGAAGTGAGACTTCATTGTAGTGCAGATTTCCTTTGCAAGCTTGCTTGGTTGGCCAAAAAGGGCGTATGCGTTTTTTCCTGAATATATTCAGGAAAAAACGCATACGCCCTTTTTGGCCAAGTGCATCATTGTGGACGTTCTGCCTCTTTTCCTATGCTTTCAATGCAATTCCAGTCTACCTCCTGAAATCGGTTTCCTGCAATTCTGCCCCGCTTTCAAGTCCTCTTGGCAGCCTTACTTCAGTATATTTTTGGACGATAGCTGTCATTTATAACTCTGCAGGTTTGTGAATTACAGTGCCCCTGAGCTCCTTTCTTCAACTCGCTTTCTTGTGACCTGGCCGCAACACCGCAGGATGGCTTCAGGCTCTAATCTGGTTCCGGCACGGCACGCTGAGCCTTTAGTTAATTCCTCTTCCTGGTGGGAAATGAGAGTTAAATTTGCCCGTCCAGACACCTCCAGCTAGTCTCTCATTGGTTCTCGCTATTCCTGTTCATCTTCCGCAGAAATTGCAAACTGGGCCAAACAGGAGGTTAAAGGGACTGACTCTCCAAGTCGGGAGAGTGTTAGTAAAGCGTCTGGAATGTTGCACCCGAGTACCAGGGGAGGAAAACTGAGACATATTTGAACACGTCTCCCGATCACACGGTTGATCATACTCTAGGTTCCACATGCATGTTTTGGCTGAAGGAAGAATACCTTAAACCTGGTTAGTTGAAACCCGTGGAATGGGTACCATGCAATATGACTTCAAAGGGTCTTCATTTGCTCACCGAACCTCTCCAATCCTATCACTGCTGCGTTTATGCCCCTGTACACACGCTTGATTCTCTTTTGGAGACATAGCAATCCATAGGTTTTAAGATACTTACTAGTCAGGTACATTCTTCGCGTTTAATATGGGGTGTTGAGTCCATTTCGTTGAGCAAGGAGTAGCTCTTGTCTATTCCATATTTGGCTTAAGGAAATTTATCTGTGCTCATTTCAATCTCTGGTTTTATGCAGCACCCCAACTCACCTTTTCCCTTAAGCAAGCATAAGTTGGTTTTCTAAATTTGAGACCTTGTTCTGTTCTGTAATTCAGTTACTGTGTAGCCAAGTTTACATTCCGTGTATTACTGATATCTTATGATGTTTCTTTTTCTGTGTGACTTATTTCAGTTAGAATCATCGTACCTGAATCCACTCATTATGCTGCTACGGGCCTGATGACATAGATTTCATTGCTGAGTGATACTGCATTGTACGTAAGTACCACAAGTTCTTTATCCACTTTTCACTTTCTGTGATATTGAACTTGTACGGTAAACGAGGTTCTTGTAAACAGAGGCGTCCCAAACTTTGGGGTGGCTGTGTCTTTTTGATTTTAATTTCCCTAAGCTATAGGACCATAAGTGGAAGTGCCCTAGGCTCTGTTGCTTTGTTTTTTAGATGTTTCAGGAAACACCATACACTTCTCCCGAGTGTCTGTTGGCAATTTACATCCCGCCCATCAACATAACAAGGCTCCCAGTTCTCCATGGCCTGTCCTGCCTTTCTGGATTTTACACTTTTTGCAGATGGCCCTTTTGACCGGGGGGAAGTGAGACTTCATTGTAGTGCAGATTTCCTTTGCAAGTTTGCTTGGTTGGCCAAAAAGGGCGTATGCGTTTTTTCCTGAATATATTCAGGAAAAAACGCATACGCCCTTTTTGGCCAAGTGCATCATTGTGGACGTTCTGCCTCTTTTCCTATGCTTTCAATGCAATTCCAGTCTACCTCCTGAAATCGGTTTCCTGCAATTCTGCCCCGCTTTCAAGTCCTCTTGGCAGCCTTACTTCAGTATATTTTTGGACGATAGCTGTCATTTATAACTCTGCAGGTTTGTGAATTACAGTGCCCCTGAGCTCCTTTCTTCAACTCGCTTTCTTGTGACCTGGCTGAAACACCGCAGGATGGCTTCAGGCCCTAATCTGGTTCATGCACGGCACGCTGAGCCTTTGGTTAATTCCTCTTCCTGGTGGGAAATGAGAGTTAAATTTGCCCGTCCAGACACCTCCAGCTGGTCTCTCATTGGTTCTCGCTATTCCTGTTCATCTTCCACAGAAATTGCAAACTGGGCCAAACGGGAGGTTAAGGGACTGACTCTCCAAGTCGGGAGAGTGTTAGTAAAGCGTCTGGAATGTTGCACCTGAGTACCAGGGTACGAAAACTGAGACATATTTGAACACGTCTCCCGATCACATGGTTGATCATACTCTAGGTTCCACATGCATGTTTTAGCTGAAGGAAGAATACCTTAAACCTGGGTAGTTGAAACCCGTGGAATGGGTACCATGCAATATGACTTCAAAGGGTCTTCATTTGCTCAGTGAACCTCTCCAATCTTATCACTGCTGCGTTTATGCCCCTGTACACATGCTTGATTCTCTTTCGGAGACATAGCAATCCATAGGTTTTAAGATACTTACTAGTCAGGTACATTCTTAGGCGTTTAATATGGGGTGTTGAGTCCATTTCGTTGAGCAAGGAGTAGCTCTTGTCTATTCCATATTTGGCTTAAGGAACTTTATCTGTGCTCATTTCAATCTCTGGTTTTATGCAGCACCCCAACTCACCTTTCCCCTTAAGCAAGCATAAGTTGGTTTTCTAAATTTGAGACCCTGTTCTGTTCTGTAATTCAGTTCCTGTGTAGCCAAGTTTACATTCCGTGTATTACTGATATCTTATGATGTTTCTTTTTCTGTGTGACTTATTTCAGTTAGAATCATCATACTTGAATCCACTCATTGTGCTGCTAAGGGCCTGATGACATAGATTTCATTGCTGAGTGATATTGCTTTGTAAGTAAATACCACAACTTCTTTATCCATTTTTCACTTTCTGCGATGTTGAACTTCTACTGTAAACAAGGTTCTTGTAAACAGAGGCGTCCCAAACTTTGGGGTGGCTGTGTCTTTTTGATTTTAATTTCCCTAAGCTATAGGACCATAAGTGGAAGTGCCCTAGGCTCTGTTGCTTTGTTTTTTAGATGTTTCAGGAAACACCATACACTTCTCCGGAGTTTCTGTTGGCAATTTACATCCCGCCCATCAGCATAACAAGGCTCCCAGTTCTCCATGGCCTGTCCTGCCTTTCTGGATTTTACGCTTTTTTCAGATGGCCCTTTTGACCGGGGGGAAGTGAGACTTCATTGTAGTGCAGATTTCCTTTGCAAGCTTGCTTGGTTGGCCAAAAAGTGCGTATGCGTTTTTTCCTGAATATATTCAGGAAAAAACGCATACGCACTTTTTGGCCAAGTGCATTATTGTGGACGTTCTGCCTCTTTTCCTATGCTTTCAATGCAATTCCAGTCTACCTCCTGAAATCGGTTTCCTGCAATTCTGCCCCGCTTTCAAGTCCTCTTGGCAGCCTTACTTCAGTATATTTTTGGACGATAGCTGTCATTTATAACTCTGCAGGTTTGTGAATTACAGTGCCCCGAGCTCCTTTCTTCAACTCGCTTTCTTGTGACCTGGCCGCAACACCGCAGGATGGCTTCAGGCCCTAAACTGGTTCCGGCATGGCACGCTGAGCCTTTGGTTGTTTCCTCTTCCTGGTGGGAAATGAGAGTTAAATTTGCCCGTCCAGACACCTGCAGCTAATCTCTCATTGGTTCTCCCTATTCCTGTTCATCTTCCGCAGAAATTGCAAACTGGGCCAAACAGGAGATTAAAGGCTCTGACTCTCCAAGTGGGGAGAGTGTTAGTGAAGCGTCTGTAATGTTGCACCCGAGTACTAGGGGAGGGAAACTGAGACATATTTGAACACGTCTCCCGTTCACACTGTTGATCATACTCTGGGTTCCACATGCATGTTTTAGCTGAAGGAAGAATAACTTAAACCTGGGTAGTTAAAACCCGTGGAATGGGTACCATGCAATATGACTTCAAAGGGTCTTCATTTGCTCAAAAAACCTCTCCAATCCTATCACTGCTGCGTTTATGCCCCTGTACACACGCTTGATTCTCTTTTGGAGACATAGCAATCCATAGGTTTTAAGATACTTACTAGTCAGGTACATTCTTAGGCGTTTAATATGGGGTGTTGAGTCCTTTTCGTTGAGCAAGGAGTAGCTCTTGTCTATTCCATATTTGGCTTAAGGAACTTTATCTGTGCTCATTTCAATCTCTGGTTTTATGCAGCACCCCTACTCACCTTTCCCCTTAAGCAAGCATAAGTTGGTTTTCTAAATTTGAGACCCTGTTCTGTTTTGGAATTCAGTTCCTGTGTAGCCAAGTTTACATTCCGTGTATTACTGATATCTTATGATGTTTCTTTTTCTGTGTGACTTATTTCAGTTAGAATCATCATACCTGAATCCACTCATTGTGCTGCTAAGAGCCTGATGACATAGATTTCATTGCTGAGTGATATTGCTTTGTAAGTAAATAGCACAACTTCTTTATCCATTTTTCACTTTCTGCGATGTTGAACTTGTACTGTAAACGAGGTTCTTGTAAACAGAGGCGTCCCAAACTTTGGGGTGGCTGTGTCTTTTTGATTTTAATTTCCCTAAGCTATAGGACCATAAGTGGAAGTGCCCTAGGCTCTGTTGCTTTGTTTTTTAGATGTTTCAGGAAACACCATACACTTCTCCCGAGTGTCTGTTGGCAATTTACATCCCGCCCATCAGCATAACAAGGCTCCCAGTTCTCCATGGCCTGTCCTGCCTTTCTGGATTTTACACTTTTTTCAGATGGCCCTTTTGACCGGGGGGAAGTGAGACTTCATTGTAGTGCAGATTTCCTTTGCAAGCTTGCTTGGTTGGCCAAAAAGGGCGTATGCGTTTTTTCCTGAATATATTCAGGAAAAAACTCATACGCCCTTTTTGGCCAAGTGCATCATTGTGGACGTTCTGCCTCTTTTCCTATGCTTTCAATGCAATTCCAGTCTACCTCCTGAAATCGGTTTCCTGCAATTCTGCCCCGCTTTCAAGTCCTCTTGGCAGCCTTACTTCAGTATATTTTTGGACGATAGCTGTCATTTATAACTCTGCAGGTTTGTGAATTACAGTGCCCCTGAGCTCCTTTCTTCAACTCGCTTTCTTGTGACCTGGCTGCTACACCACAGGATGGCTTCAGGCCCTAATCTTGTTCCGGCACGGCACGCTGAGCCTTTGGTTAATTCCTCTTCCTGGTGGGAAATGAGAGTTAAATTTGCCCGTCCAGACACCTCCAGCTAGTCTCTCATTAGTTCTCGCTATTCCTGTTCATCTTCCGCAGAAATTGCAAACTGGGCCAAACGGGAGGTTAAAGGGACTGACTCTCCAAGTCGGGAGAGTGTTAGTAAAGCGTCTGGAATGTTGCCCCTGAGTACCAGGGTACGAAAACTGAGACATATTTGAACACGTCTCCCGATCACATGGTTGATCATACTCTAGGTTCCACATGCATGTTTTAGCTGAAGGAAGAATACCTTAAACCTGGGTAGTTGAAACCCGTGGAATGGGTACCATGCAATATGACTTCAAAGGGCCTTCATTTGCTCAACGAACCTCTCCAATCCTATCACTGCTGCGTTTATGCCCCTGTGCACATGCTTGATTCTCTTTCGGAGACATAGCAATCCATAGGTTTTAAGATACTTACTAGTCAGGTACATTCTTAGGCGTTTAATATGGGGTGTTGAGTCCATTTCGTTGAGCAAGGAGTAGCTCTTGTCTATTCCATATTTGGCTTAAGGAAATTTATCTGTGCTCATTTCAATCTCTGGTTTTATGCAGCACCCCAACTCACCTTTTCCCTTAAGCAAGCATAAGTTGGTTTTCTAAATTTGAGACCCTGTTCTGTTCTGTAATTCAGTTACTGTGTAGCCAAGTTTACATTCCGTGTATTACTGATATCTTATGATGTTTCTTTTTCTGTGTGACTTATTTCAGTTAGAATCATCGTACCTGAATCCACTCATTATGCTGCTACGGGCCTGATGACATAGATTTCATTGCTGAGTGATACTGCATTGTACATAAGTACCACAAGTTCTTTATACATTTTTCACTTTCTGTGATATTGAACTTGTATGGTAAACGAGGTTCTTGTAAACAGAGGCGTCCCAAACTTTGGGGTGGCTGTGTCTTTTTGATTTTAATTTCCCTAAGCTATAGGACCATAAGTGGAAGTGCCCTAGGCTCTGTTGCTTTGTTTTTTAGATGTTTCAGGAAACACCATACACTTCTCCCGAGTGTCTGTTGGCAATTTACATCCCGCCCATCAACATAACAAGGCTCCCAGTTCTCCATGGCCTGTCCTGCCTTTCTGGATTTTACACTTTTTGCAGATGGCCCTTTTGACCGGGGGGAAGTGAGACTTCATTGTAGTGCAGATTTCCTTTGCAAGTTTGCTTGGTTGGCCAAAAAGGGCGTATGCGTTTTTTCCTGAATATATTCAGGAAAATACTCATACGCCCTTTTTGGCCAAGTGCATCATTGTGGACGTTCTGCCTCTTTTCCTATGCTTTCAATGCAATTCCAGTCTACCTCCTGAAATCGGTTTCCTGCAATTCTGCCCCGCTTTCAAGTCCTCTTGGCAGCCTTACTTCAGTATATTTTTGGACGATAGCTGTCATTTATAACTCTGCAGGTTTGTGAATTACAGTGCCCCTGAGCTCCTTTCTTCTACTCACTTTCTTGTGACCTGGCCGCAACACGGCAGGATGGCTTCAGGCCCTAATCTGGTTCCGGCATGGCACGCTGAGCCTTTGGTTAATTCCTCTTCCTGGTGGGAAATGAGAGTTAAATTTGCCCGTCCAGACACCTCCAGCTAGTCTCTCATTGGTTCTCGCTATTCCTGTTCATCTTCCGCAGAAATTGCAAACTGGGCCAAACGGGAGGTTAAAGGGACTGACTCTCCAAGTCGGGAGAGTGTTAGTAAAGCGTCTGGAATGTTGCACCCGAGGACCAGGGTACGAAAACTGAGACATATTTGAACACGTCTCCCGATCACATGGTTGATCATACTCTAGGTTCCACATGCATGTTTTAGCTGAAGGAAGAATACCTTAAACCTGGGTAGTTGAAACCCGTGGAATGGGTACCATGCAATATGACTTCAAAGGGCCTTCATTTGCTCAACGAACCTCTCCAATCCTATCACTGCTGCGTTTATGCCCCTGTGCACATGCTTGATTCTCTTTCGGAGACATAGCAATCCATAGGTTTTAAGATACTTACTAGTCAGGTACATTCTTAGGCGTTTAATATGGGGTGTTGAGTCCATTTCGTTGAGCAAGGAGTAGCTCTTGTCTATTCCATATTTGGCTTAAGGAAATTTATCTGTGCTCATTTCAATCTCTGGTTTTATGCAGCACCCCAACTCACCTTTTCCCTTAAGCAAGCATAAGTTGGTTTTCTAAATTTGAGACCCTGTTCTGTTCTGTAATTCAGTTACTGTGTAGCCAAGTTTACATTCCGTGTATTACTGATATCTTATGATGTTTCTTTTTCTGTGTGACTTATTTCAGTTAGAATCATCGTACCTGAATCCACTCATTATGCTGCTACGGGCCTGATGACATAGATTTCATTGCTGAGTGATACTGCATTGTACGTAAGTACCACAAGTTCTTTATCCATTTTTCACTTTCTGTGATATTGAACTTGTACGGTAAACGAGGTTCTTGTAAACAGAGGCGTCCCAAACTTTGGGGTGGCTGTGTCTTTTTGATTTTAATTTCCCTAAGCTATAGGACCATAATTGGAAGTGCCCTAGGCTCTGTTGCTTTGTTTTTTAGATGTTTCAGGAAACACCATACACTTCTCCCGAGTGTCTGTTGGCAATTTACATCCCGCCGATCAACATAACAAGGCTCCCAGTTCTCCATGGCCTGTCCTGCCTTTCTGGATTTTACACTTTTTGCAGATGGCCCTTTTGACCGGGGGGAAGTGAGACTTCATTGTAGTGCAGATTTCCTTTGCAAGTTTGCTTGGTTGGCCAAAAAGGGCGTATGCGTTTTTTCCTGAATATATTCAGGAAAATACTCATACGCCCTTTTTGGCCAAGTGCATCATTGTGGACGTTCTGCCTCTTTTCCTATGCTTTCAATGCAATTCCAGTCTACCTCCTGAAATCGGTTTCCTGCAATTCTGCCCTGCTTTCAAGTCCTCTTGGCAGCCTTACTTCAGTATATTTTTGGACGATAGCTGTCATTTATAACTCTGCAGGTTTGTGAATTATAGTGCCCCTGCGTTCCTTTCTTCAACTCGCTTTCTTGTGACCTGGCCGCAACACCGCAGGATGGCTTCAGGCCCTAATCTGGTTCCGGCACGGCACGCTGAGCCTTTGGTTAATTCCTCTTCCTGGTGGGAAATGAGAGTTAAATTTGCCCGTCCAGACACCTCCAGCTAGTCTCTCATTGGTTCTCGCTATTCCTGTTCATCTTCCGCAGAAATTGCAAACTGGGCCAAACGGGAGGTTAAAGGGACTGACTCTCCAAGTCGGGAGAGTGTTAGTAAAGCGTCTGGAATGTTGCCCCTGAGTACCAGGGTACGAAAACTGAGACATATTTGAACACGTCTCCCGATCACATGGTTGATCATACTCTAGGTTCCACATGCATGTTTTAGCTGAAGGAAGAATACCTTAAACCTGGGTAGTTGAAACCCGTGGAATGGGTACCATGCAATATGACTTCAAAGGGCCTTCATTTGCTCAACGAACCTCTCCAATCCTATCACTGCTGCGTTTATGCCCCTGTGCACATGCTTGATTCTCTTTCGGAGACATAGCAATCCATAGGTTTTAAGATACTTACTAGTCAGGTACATTCTTAGGCGTTTAATATGGGGTGTTGAGTCCATTTCGTTGAGCAAGGAGTAGCTCTTGTCTATTCCATATTTGGCTTAAGGAAATTTATCTGTGCTCATTTCAATCTCTGGTTTTATGCAGCACCCCAACTCACCTTTTCCCTTAAGCAAGCATAAGTTGGTTTTCTAAATTTGAGACCCTGTTCTGTTCTGTAATTCAGTTACTGTGTAGCCAAGTTTACATTCCGTGTATTACTGATATCTTATGATGTTTCTTTTTCTGTGTGACTTATTTCAGTTAGAATCATCGTACCTGAATCCACTCATTATGCTGCTACGGGCCTGATGACATAGATTTCATTGCTGAGTGATACTGCATTGTACGTAAGTACCACAAGTTCTTTATCCATTTTTCACTTTCTGTGATATTGAACTTGTACGGTAAACGAGGTTCTTGTAAACAGAGGCGTCCCAAACTTTGGGGTGGCTGTGTCTTTTTTATTTTAATTTCCCTAAGCTATAGGACCATAAGTGGAAGTGCCCTAGGCTCTGTTGCTTTGTTTTTTAGATGTTTCAGGAAACACCATACACTTCTCCCGAGTGTCTGTTGGCAATTTACATCCCGCCCATCAACATAACAAGGCTCCCAGTTCTCCATGGCCTGTCCTGCCTTTCTGGATTTTACACTTTTTGCAGATGGCCCTTTTGACCGGGGGGAAGTGAGACTTCATTGTAGTGCAGATTTCCTTTGCAAGTTTGCTTGGTTGGCCAAAAGGGGCGTATGCGTTTTTTCCTGAATATATTCAGGAAAATACTCATACGCCCTTTTTGGCCAAGTGCATCATTGTGGACGTTCTGCCTCTTTTCCTATGCTTTCAATGCAATTCCAGTCTACCTCCTGAAATCGGTTTCCTGCAATTCTGCCCCGCTTTCAAGTCCTCTTGGCAGCCTTACTTCAGTATATTTTTGGACGATAGCTGTCATTTATAACTCTGCAGGTTTGTGAATTACAGTGCCCCTGAGCTCCTTTCTTCAACTCACTTTCTTGTGACCTGGCCGCAACACCGCAGGATGGCTTCAGGCCCTAATCTGGTTCCGGCACGGCACGCTGAGCCTTTGGTTAATTCCTCTTCCTGGTGGGAAATGAGAGTTAAATTTGCCCGTCCAGACACCTCCAGCTAGTCTCTCATTGGTTCTCGCTATTCCTGTTCATCTTCCGCAGAAATTGCAAACTGGGCCAAACGGGAGGTTAAAGGGACTGACTCTCCAAGTCAGGAGAGTGTTAGTAAAGCGTCTGGAATGTTGCACCCGAGTACCAGGGTACGAAAACTGAGACATATTTGAACACGTCTCCCGATCACATGGTTGATCATACTCTAGGTTCCACATGCATGTTTTAGCTGAAGGAAGAATACCTTAAACCTGGGTAGTTGAAACCCGTGGAATGGGTACCATGCAATATGACTTCAAAGGGCCTTCATTTGCTCAACGAACCTCTCCAATCCTATCACTGCTGCGTTTATGCCCCTGTGCACATGCTTGATTCTCTTTCGGAGACATAGCAATCCATAGGTTTTAAGATACTTACTAGTCAGGTACATTCTTAGGCGTTTAATATGGGGTGTTGAGTCCATTTCGTTGAGCAAGGAGTAGCTCTTGTCTATTCCATATTTGGCTTAAGGAAATTTATCTGTGCTCATTTCAATCTCTGGTTTTATGCAGCACCCCAACTCACCTTTTCCCTTAAGCAAGCATAAGTTGGTTTTCTAAATTTGAGACCCTGTTCTGTTCTGTAATTCAGTTACTGTGTAGCCAAGTTTACATTCCGTGTATTACTGATATCTTATGATGTTTCTTTTTCTGTGTGACTTATTTCAGTTAGAATCATCGTACCTGAATCCACTCATTATGCTGCTACGGGCCTGATGACATAGATTTCATTGCTGAGTGATACTGCATTGTACGTAAGTACCACAAGTTCTTTATCCATTTTTCACTTTCTGTGATATTGAACTTGTACGGTAAACGAGGTTCTTGTAAACAGAGGCGTCCCAAACTTTGGGGTGGCTGTGTCTTTTTGATTTTAATTTCCCTAAGCTATAGGACCATAAGTGGAAGTGCCCTAGGCTCTGTTGCTTTGTTTTTTAGATGTTTCAGGAAACACCATACACTTCTCCCGAGTGTCTGTTGGCAATTTACATCCCGCCCATCAACATAACAAGGCTCCCAGTTCTCCATGGCCTGTCCTGCCTTTCTGGATTTTACACTTTTTGCAGATGGCCCTTTTGACCGGGGGGAAGTGAGACTTCATTGTAGTGCAGATTTCCTTTGCAAGTTTGCTTGGTTGGCCAAAAAGGGCGTATGCGTTTTTTCCTGAATATATTCAGGAAAATACTCATACGCCCTTTTTGGCCAAGTGCATCATTGTGGACGTTCTGCCTCTTTTCCTATGCTTTCAATGCAATTCCAGTCTACCTCCTGAAATCGGTTTCCTGCAATTCTGCCCCGCTTTCAAGTCCTCTTGGCAGCCTTACTTCAGTATATTTTTGGACGATAGCTGTCATTTATAACTCTGCAGGTTTGTGAATTACAGTGCCCCTGAGCTCCTTTCTTCAACTCGCTTTCTTGTGACCTGGCTGCAACACCGCAGGATGGCTTCAGGCCCTAATCTGGTTCCGGCACGGCACGCTGAGCCTTTGGTTGTTTCCTCTTCCTGGTGGGAAATGAGAGTTAAATTTGCCCGTCCAGACACCTCCAGCTAGTCTCTCATTGGTTCTCGCTATTCCTGTTCATCTTCCGCAGAAATTGCAAACTGGGCCAAACGGGAGGTTAAAGGGACTGACTCTCCAAGTCGGGAGAGTGTTAGTAAAGCGTCTGGAATGTTGCCCCTGAGTACCAGGGTACGAAAACTGAGACATATTTGAACACGTCTCCCGATCACATGGTTGATCATACTCTAGGTTCCACATGCATGTTTTAGCTGAAGGAAGAATACCTTAAACCTGGGTAGTTGAAACCCGTGGAATGGGTACCATGCAATATGACTTCAAAGGGCCTTCATTTGCTCAACGAACCTCTCCAATCCTATCACTGCTGCGTTTATGCCCCTGTGGACATGCTTGATTCTCTTTCGGAGACATAGCAATCCATAGGTTTTAAGATACTTACTAGTCAGGTACATTCTTAGGCGTTTAATATGGGGTGTTGAGTCCATTTCGTTGAGCAAGGAGTAGCTCTTGTCTATTCCATATTTGGCTTACGGAAATTTATCTGTGCTCATTTCAATCTCTGGTTTTATGCAGCACCCCAACTCACCTTTTCCCTTAAGCAAGCATAAGTTGGTTTTCTAAATTTGAGACCCTGTTCTGTTCTGTAATTCAGTTACTGTGTAGCCAAGTTTACATTCCGTGTATTACTGATATCTTATGATGTTTCTTTTTCTGTGTGACTTATTTCAGTTAGAATCATCGTACCTGAATCCACTCATTATGCTGCTACGGGCCTGATGACATAGATTTCATTGCTGAGTGATACTGCATTGTACGTAAGTACCACAAGTTCTTTATCCATTTTTCACTTTCTGTGATATTGAACTTGTACGGTAAACGAGGTTCTTGTAAACAGAGGCGTCCCAAACTTTGGGGTGGCTGTGTCTTTTTGATTTTAATTTCCCTAAGCTATAGGACCATAAGTGGAAGTGCCCTAGGCTCTGTTGCTTTGTTTTTTAGATGTTTCAGGAAACACCATACACTTCTCCCGAGTGTCTGTTGGCAATTTATATCCCGCCCATCAACATAACAAGGCTCCCAGTTCTCCATGGCCTGTCCTGCCTTTCTGGATTTTACACTTTTTGCAGATGGCCCTTTTGACCGGGGGGAAGTGAGACTTCATTGTAGTGCAGATTTCCTTTGCAAGTTTGCTTGGTTGGCCAAAAAGGGCGTATGCGTTTTTTCCTGAATATATTCAGGAAAATACTCATACGCCCTTTTTGGCCAAGTGCATCATTGTGGACGTTCTGCCTCTTTTCCTATGCTTTCAATGCAATTCCAGTCTACCTCCTGAAATCGGTTTCCTGCAATTCTGCCCCGCTTTCAAGTCCTCTTGGCAGCCTTACTTCAGTATATTTTTGGACGATAGCTGTCATTTATAACTCTGCAGGTTTGTGAATTACAGTGCCCCTGAGCTCCTTTCTTCAACTCGCTTTCTTGTGACCTGGCTGCAACACCGCAGGATGGCTTCAGGTCCTAATCTGGTTCCGGCACGGCACGCTGAGCCTTTGGTTAATTCCTCTTCCTGGTGGGAAATGAGAGTTAAATTTGCCCGTCCAGACACCTCCAGCCAGTCTCTCATTGGTTCTCGCTATTCCTGTTCATCTTCCGCAGAAATTGCAAACTGGGCTAAACAGGAGGTTAAAGGGACTGACTCTCCAATTCGGGAGAGTGTTAGTAAAGCATCTGGAATGTTGCACCCGAGTACCAGGGGAGGAAAACTGAGACATATTTGAACACGTCCCCCGTTCACACGGTTGATCATACTCTGGGTTTCACATGCATGTTTTAGCTGAAGGAAGAATACCTTAAACCTGGAGAGTTGAGACCCGTGGAATGGGTACCATGCAATATGACTTCAAAGGGTCTGCATTTGCTCACCGAACCTCTCCAATCCTATCACTGCTGCGTTTATGCCCCTGTACACATGCTTGATTCTCTTTCAGAGACATAGCAATCCATAGGTTTTAAGATACTTACTATTCAGGAACATGCTTAGGCGTTTAATATGGGGTGTTGAGTCCATTTCGTTGAGCAAGGAGTAGCTCTTGTCTATTCCATATTTGGCTTAAGGAACTTTATCTGTGCTCATTTCAATCTCTGGTTTTATGCAGCACCCCAACTCACCTTTCCCCTTAAGCAAGCATAAGTTGGTTTTGTAAATTTGAGACCCTGTTCTGTTTTGGAATTCAGTTCCTGTGTAGCCAAGTTTACATTCCGTGTATTAGTGATATCTTATGATGTTTCTTTTTCTGTGTGACTTATTTCAGTTAGAATCATCGTACCTGAATCCACTCATTATGCTGCTACGGGCCTGATGACATAGATTTCATTGCTGAGTGATACTGCATTGTACGTAAGTACCACAAGTTCTTTATCCATTTTTCACTTTCCGTGATATTGAACTTGTACAGTAAACGAGGTTCTTGTAAACAGAGCCGTCCCAAACTTTGGGGTGGCTGTGTCTTTTTGATTTTAATTTCCCTAAGCTATAGGACCATAAGGGGAAGTGCCCTAGGCTCTGTTGCTTTGTCTTTTAGATGTTTCAGGAAACACCATACACTTCTCCCGAGTGTCTGTTGGCAATTTACATCCCGCCCATCAGCATAACAAGGCTCCCAGTTCTCCATGGCCTGTCCTGCCTTTCTGGATTTTACACTTTTTTCAGATGGCCCTTTTGACCGGGGGGAAGTGAGACTTCATTGTAGTGCAGATTTCCTTTGCAAGCTTGCTTGGTTGGCCAAAAAGGGCGTATGCGTTTTTTCCTGAATATATTCAGGAAAAAAACGCATACGCCCTTTTTGGCCAAGTGCATCATTGTGGACGTTCTGCCTCTTTTCCTATGCTTTCAATGCAATTCCAGTCTACCTCCTGAAATCGGTTTCCTGCAATTCTGCCCCGCTTTCAAGTCCTCTTGGCAGCCTTACTTCAGTATATTTTTGGACGATAGCTGTCATTTATAACTCTGCAGGTTTGTGAATTACAGTGCCCCTGAGCTCCTTTCTTCAACTCGCTTTCTTTTGAGCTGGCCGCAACACCGCAGGATGGCTTCAGGCCCTAATCTGGTTCCGGCACGGCACGCTGAGCCTTTGGTTAATTCCTCTTCCTGGTGGGAAATGAGAGTTAAATTTGCCCGTCCAGACACCTCCAGCTAGTCTCTCATTGGTTCTCGCTATTCCTGTTCATCTTCCGCAGAAATTGCAAACTGGGCCAAACAGGAGGTTAAAGGGACTGACTCTCCATGTCGGGAGAGTGTTAGTAAAGCGTCTGGAATGTTGCACCCGAGTACCAGGGTACGAAAACTGAGACATATTTGAACACGTCTCCCGATCACATGGTTGATCATACTCTAGGTTCTACATGCATGTTTCAGCTGAAGGAAGAATACCTTAAACCTGGGTAGTTGAAACCCGTGGAATGGGTACCATGCAATATGACTTCAAAGGGTCTTCATTTGATCACCGAACCTCTGTAATCCTATCACTGCTGCATTTATGCCAGTGTACACACGCTTGATTCTCTTTTGGAGACATAGCAATCAATACGTTTTAAGATACTTACTAGTCAGGTACATTCTTAGGCGTTTGATATGGGGTGTTGAGTCCTTTTCGTTGAGCAAGGAGTAGCTCTTGTCTATTCCATATTTGGCTTAAGGAACTTTATCTGTGCTCATTTCAATCTCTGGTTTTATGCAGCACCCCAACTCACCTTTCCCCTTAAGCAAGCATAAGATGGTTTTCTAAATTTGAGACCCTGTTCTGTTTTGGAATTCAGTTCCTGTGTAGCCAAGTTTACATTCCGTGTATTACTGATATCTTATGATGTTTCTTTTTCTGTATGATTTATTTCAGTTAGAATCATCGTACCTGAATCCACTCATTATGCTGCTACGGGCCTGATGACATAGATTTCATTGCTGAGTGATACTGCATTGTACGTAAGTACCACAAGTTCTTTATCCATTTTTCACTTTCTGTGATATTGAACTTGTACGGTAAACGAGGTTCTTGTAAACAGAGGCGTCCCAAACTTTGGGGTGGCTGTGTCTTTTTGATTTTAATTTCCCTAAGCTATAGGACCATAAGTGGAAGTGCCCTAGGCTCTGTTGCTTTGTTTTTTAGATGTTTCAGGAAACACCATACACTTCTCCCGAGTGTCTGTTGGCAATTTACATCCCGCCCATCAGCATAACAAGGCTCCCAGTTCTCCATGGCCTGTCCTGCCTTTCTGGATTTTACACTTTTTTCAGATGGCCCTTTTGACCGGGGGGAAGTGAGACTTCATTGTAGTGCAGATTTCCTTTGCAAGCTTGCTTGGTTGGCCAAAAAGGGCGTATGCGTTTTTTCCTGAATATATTCAGGAAAAAACGCATACGCCCTTTTTGGCCAAGTGCATCATTGTGGACGTTCTGCCTCTTTTCCTATGCTTTCAATGCATTTCCAGTCTACCTCCTGAAATCGGTTTCCTGCAATTCTGCCCCGCTTTCAAGTCCTCTTGGCAGCCTTACTTCAGTATATTTTTGGACGATAGCTGTCATTTATAACTCTGCAGGTTTGTGAATTACAGTGCCCCTGAGCTCCTTTCTTCAACTCGCTTTCTTTTGAGCTGGCCGCAACACCGCAGGATGGCTTCAGGCCCTAATCTGGTTCCGGCACGGCACGCTGAGCCTTTGGTTAATTCCTCTTCCTGGTGGGAAATGAGAGTTAAATTTGCCCGTCCAGACACCTCCAGCTAGTCTCTCATTGGTTCTCGCTATTCCTGTTCATCTTCCGCAGAAATTGCAAACTGGGCCAAACAGGAGGTTAAAGGGACTGACTCTCCATGTCGGGAGAGTGTTAGTAAAGCGTCTGGAATGTTGCACCCGAGTACCAGGGTACGAAAACTGAGACATATTTGAACACGTCTCCCGATCACATGGTTGATCATACTCTAGGTTCTACATGCATGTTTCAGCTGAAGGAAGAATACCTTAAACCTGGGTAGTTGAAACCCGTGGAATGGGTACCATGCAATATGACTTCAAAGGGTCTTCATTTGATCACCGAACCTCTGTAATCCTATCACTGCTGCATTTATGCCAGTGTACACACGCTTGATTCTCTTTTGGAGACATAGCAATCAATACGTTTTAAGATACTTACTAGTCAGGTACATTCTTAGGCGTTTGATATGGGGTGTTGAGTCCTTTTCGTTGAGCAAGGAGTAGCTCTTGTCTATTCCATATTTGGCTTAAGGAACTTTATCTGTGCTCATTTCAATCTCTGGTTTTATGCAGCACCCCAACTCACCTTTCCCCTTAAGCAAGCATAAGATGGTTTTCTAAATTTGAGACCCTGTTCTGTTTTGGAATTCAGTTCCTGTGTAGCCAAGTTTACATTCCGTGTATTACTGATATCTTATGATGTTTCTTTTTCTGTATGATTTATTTCAGTTAGAATCATCGTACCTGAATCCACTCATTATGCTGCTACGGGCCTGATGACATAGATTTCATTGCTGAGTGATACTGCATTGTACGTAAGTACCACAAGTTCTTTATCCATTTTTCACTTTCTGTGATATTGAACTTGTACGGTAAACGAGGTTCTTGTAAACAGAGGCGTCCCAAACTTTGGGGTGGCTGTGTCTTTTTGATTTTAATTTCCCTAAGCTATAGGACCATAAGTGGAAGTGCCCTAGGCTCTGTTGCTTTGTTTTTTAGATGTTTCAGGAAACACCATACACTTCTCCCGAGTGTCTGTTGGCAATTTACATCCCGCCCATCAGCATAACAAGGCTCCCAGTTCTCCATGGCCTGTCCTGCCTTTCTGGATTTTACACTTTTTTCAGATGGCCCTTTTGACCGGGGGGAAGTGAGACTTCATTGTAGTGCAGATTTCCTTTGCAAGCTTGCTTGGTTGGCCAAAAAGGGCGTATGCGTTTTTTCCTGAATATATTCAGGAAAAAACGCATACGCCCTTTTTGGCCAAGTGCATCATTGTGGACGTTCTGCCTCTTTTCCTATGCTTTCAATGCATTTCCAGTCTACCTCCTGAAATCGGTTTCCTGCAATTCTGCCCCGCTTTCAAGTCCTCTTGGCAGCCTTACTTCAGTATATTTTTGGACGATAGCTGTCATTTATAACTCTGCAGGTTTGTGAATTACAGTGCCCCTGAGCTCCTTTCTTCAACTCGCTTTCTTGTGACCTGGCCGCAACACCGCAGGATGGCTTCAGGCCCTAATCTGGTTCCGGCACGGCACGTTGAGCCTTTGGTTATTTCCTCTTCCTGGTGGGAAATGAGAGTTAAATTTGCCCGTCCAGACACCTCCAGCTAGTCTCTCATTGGTTCTCGCTATTCCTGTTCATCTTCCGCAGAAATTGCAAACTGGGCCAAACAGGAGGTTAAAGGGACTGACTCTCGAAGTCGGGAGAGTGTTAGTAAAACATCTCGAATGTTGCACCCGAGTACCAGGGTACGAAAACTGAGACATATTTGAACACGTCTCCTGATCACATGGTTGATCATACTCTAGGTTCTACATGCATGTTTCAGCTGAAGGAAGAATACCTTAAACCTGGGTAGTTGAAACCCGTGGAATGGGTACCATGCAATATGACTTCAAAGGGTCTTCATTTGCTCAAAGAACCTCTCCAATCCTATCACTGCTGCGTTTATGCCCCTGTGCACATGCTTGATTCTCTTTCGGAGACATAGCAATCCATAGGTTTTGAGATACTTACTAGTCACGTACATTCTTAGGCGTTTAATATGTGGTGTTGAGTCCTTTTCGTTGAGCAAGGAGTAGCTCTTGTCTATTCCATATTTGGCTTAAGGAACTTTATCTGTGCTCATTTCAATCTCTGTTTTTATGCAGCACCCCAACTCACCTTTCCCCTTAAGCAAGCATAAGTTGGTTTTCTAAATTTGAGACCCTGTTCTGTTTTGGAATTCAGTTCCTGTGTAGCCAAGTTTACATTCCGTGTATTACTGATATCTTATGATGTTTCTTTTTCTGTGTGACTTATTTCAGTTAGAATCATCATACCTGAATCCACTCATTGTGCTGCTAAGGGCCTGATGACATAGATTTCATTGCTGAGTGATATTGCTTTGTAAGTAAATACCACAACTTCTTTATCCATTTTTCACTTTCTGCGATGTTGAACTTGTACTGTAAACGAGGTTCTTGTAAACAGAGGCGTCCCAAACTTTGGGGTGGCTGTGTCTTTTTGATTTTAATTTCCCTAAGCTATAGGACCATAAGTGGAAGTGCCCTAGGATCTGTTGCTTTGTTTTTTAGATATTTCAGGAAACACCATACACTTCTCCCGAGTGTCTGTTGGCAATTTACATCCCGCCCATCAGCATAACAAGGCTCCCAGTTCTCCATGGCCTGTCCTGCCTTTCTGGATTTTACACTTTTTTCAGATGGCCCTTTTGACCTGGGGGAAGTGAGACTTCATTGTAGTGCAGATTTCCTTTGCAAGTTTGCTTGGTTGGCCAAAAAGGGCGTATGCGTTTTTTCCTGAATATATTCAGGAAAAAACGCATACGCCCTTTTTGGCGAACTGCATCATTGTGGACGTTCTGCCTCTTTTCCTATGCTTTCAATGCAATTCCAGTCTACCTCCTGAAATCGGTTTCCTGCAATTCTGCCCCGCTTTCAAGTCCTCTTGGCAGCCTTACTTCAGTATATTTTTGGACGATAGCTGTCATTTATAACTCTGCAGGTTTGTGAATTACAGTGCCCCTGAGCTCCTTTCTTTAACTCGCTTTCTTGTGAGATGGCCGCAACACCGCAGGATGGCTTCAGGCCCTAATCTGGTTCCGGCACGGCACGCTGAGCCTTTGGTTATTTCCACTTCCTGGTGGGAAATGAGAGTTAAATTTGCCCGTCCAGACACCTCCAGATAGTCTCTCATTGGTTCTCGCTATTCCTGTTCATCTTCCGCAGAAATTGCAAAATGGGCCAAACAGGAGGTTAAAGGCGCTGACTCTCCAAGTGGGGAGAGTGTTAGTAAAGCGTCTGGAATGTTTCACCCGAGTACCAGGGGAGGAAAACTGAGACATATTTGAACACGTCTCCCGTCCACACGGTTGATCATACTCTGGGTTCCACATGCATATTTTAGCTGGAGGAAGAATACCTTAAACCTGGAGAGTTGAGGCCCGTGGAATGGGTACCATGCAATATGACTTCAAAGGGTCTTCATTTGCTCACCGAACCTCTCCAATCCTATCACTGCTGCGTTTATGCCCCTGTACACACGCTTGATTCTCTTTTGAGACATAGCAATCCATAGGTTTTAAGATACTTAGTATTCAGATACATTCTTAGGCGTTTAATATGGGGTGTTGAGTCCTTTTCGTTGAGCAAGGAGTAGCTCTTGTCTATTCCATATTTGGCTTAAGGAACTTTATCTGTGCTCATTTCAATCTCTGGTTTTATGCAGCACCCCAACTCACCTTTACCCTTAAGCAAGCATAAGTTGGTTTTCTAAATTTGAGACCCTGTTCTGTTCTGTAATTCAGTTCCTGTGTAGCCAAGTTTACATTCCGTGTATTACTGATATCTTATGATGTTTCTTTTTCTGTGTGACTTATTTCAGTTAGAATCATCATACCTGAATCCACTCATTGTGCTGCTAAGGGCCTGATTACATAGATTTCATTGCTGAGTGATATTGCTTTGTAAGTAAATACCACAACTTCTTTATCCATTTTTCACTCTCTGCGATGTTGAACTTGTACTGTAAATGAGGTTCTTGTAAACAGAGGTGTCCCAAACTTTTGGGTGGCTGTGTCTTTTTGATTTTAATTTCCCTAAGCTATAGGACCATAAGTGGAAGTGCCCTAGGCTCTGTTGCTTTGTTTTTTAGATGTTTCAGGAAACACCATACACTTCTCCCGAGTGTCTGTTGGCAATTTACATCCCGCCCATCAGCATAACAAGGCTCCCAGTTCTCCATGGCCTGTCCTGCCTTTCTGGATTTTACACTTTTTTCAGATGGCCCTTTTGACCGGGGGGAAGTGAGACTTCATTGTAGTGCAGATTTCCTTTGCAAGCTTGCTTGGTTGGCCAAAAAGGGCGTATGCGTTTTTTCCTGAATATATTCAGGAAAAAACGCATACGCCCTTTTTGGCCAAGTGCATCATTGTGGACGTTCTGCCTCTTTTCCTATGCTTTCAATGCAATTCCAGTCTACCTCCTGAAATCAGTTTCCTGCAATTCTGCCCGGCATTCAAGTCCTCTTGGCAGCCTTACTTCAGTATATTTTTGGACGATAGCTGTCATTTATAACTCTGCAGGTTTGTGAATTACAGTGCCCCTGAGCTCCTTTCTTCAACTCGCTTTCTTTTGAGCTGGCCGCAACACCGCAGGATGGCTTCAGGCCCTAATCTGGTTCCGGCACGGCACGCTGAGCCTTTGGTTAATTCCTCTTCCTGGTGGGAAATGAGAGTTAAATTTGCCCGTCCAGACACCTCCAGCTAGTCTCTCATTGGTTCTCGCTATTCCTGTTCATCTTCCGCAGAAATTGCAAACTGGGCCAAACAGGAGGTTAAAGGGACTGACTCTCCAAGTCGGGAGAGTGTTAGTAAAGCGTCTGGAATTTTGCACCCGAGTACCAGGGTACGAAAACTGAGACATATTTGAACACGTATCCCGATCACATGGTTGATCATACTCTAGGTTCTACATGCATGTTTCAGCTGAAGGAAGAACACCTTAAACCTGGGTAGTTGAAACCCGTGGAATGGGTACCATGCAATATGACTTCAAAGGGTCTTCATTTGATCACCGAACCTCTCTAATCCTATCACTGCTGCGTTTATGCCAGTGTACACACGCTTGATTCTCTTTTGGAGACATAGCAATCAATACGTTTTAAGATACTTACTAGTCAGGTACATTCTTAGGCGTTTGATATGGGGTGTTGAGTCCATTTCGTTGAGCAAGGAGTAGCTCTTGTCTATTCCATATTTGGCTTAAGGAACTTTATCTGTGCTCATTTCAATCTCTGGTTTTATGCAGCACCCCAACTCACCTTTCCCCTTAAGCAAGCATAGGATGGTTTTCTAAATTTGAGACCCTGTTCTGTTTTGGAATTCAGTTCCTGTGTAGCCAAGTTTACATTCCGTGTATTACTGATATCTTATGATGTTTCTTTTTCTGTATGACTTATTTCAGTTAGAATCATCGTACCTGAATCCACTCATTATGCTGCTACGGGCCTGATGACATAGATTTCATTGCTGAGTGATACTGCATTGTACGTAAGTACCACAAGTTCTTTATCCATTTTTCACTTTCTGTGATATTGAACTTGTACGGTAAACGAGGTTCTTGTAAACAGAGGCGTCCCAAACTTTGGGTTGGCTGTGTCTTTTTGATTTTAATTTCCCTAAGCTATAGGACCATAAGTGGAAGTGCCCTAGGCTCTGTTGCTTTGTTTTTTAGATGTTTCAGGAAACACCATACAGTTCTCCCGAGTGTCTGTTGGCAATTTACATCCCGCCCATCAGCATAACAAGGCTCCCAGTTCTCCATGGCCTGTCCTGCCTTTCTGGATTTTACACTTTTTTCAGATGGCCCTTTTGACCGGGGGAAGTGAGACTTCATTGTAGTGCAGATTTCTTTTGCAAGCTTGCTTGGTTGGCCAAAAAGGGTGTATGCGTTTTTTCCTGAATATATTCAGGAAAAAACGCATACGCACTTTTTGGCCAAGTGCATCATTGTGGACGTTCTGCCTCTTTTCCTATGCTTTCAATGCAATTCCAGTCTACCTCCTGAAATCGGTTTCCTGCAATTCTGCCCGGCTTTCAAGTCCTCTTGGCAGCCTTACTTCAGTATATTTTTGGACGATAGCTGTCATTTATAACTCTGCAGGTTTGTGAATTACAGTGCCCCTGAGCTCCTTTCTTCAACTCACTTTCTTTTGAGCTGGCCGCAACACCGCAGGATGGCTTCAGGCCCTAATCTGGTTCTGGCACGGCACGCTGAGCCTTTGGTTAATTCCTCTTCCTGGTGGGAAATGAGAGTTAAATTTGCCCGTCCAGACACCTCCAGCTAGTCTCTCATTGGTTCTCGCTATTCCTGTTCATCTTCCGCAGAAATTGCAAACTGGGCCAAACAGGAGGTTAAAGGGACTGACTCTCCATGTCGGGAGAGTGTTAGTAAAGCGTCTGGAATGTTGCACCCGAGTACCAGGGTACGAAAACTGAGACATATTTGAACACGTCTCCCGATCACATGGTTGATCATACTCTAGGTTCTACATGCATGTTTCAGCTGAAGGAAGAATACCTTAAACCTGGGTAGTTGAAACCCGTGGAATGGGTACCATGCAATATGACTTCAAAGGGTCTTCATTTGATCACCGAACCTCTCTAATCCTATCACTGCTGCGTTTATGCCAGTGTACACACGCTTGATTCTCTTTTGGAGACATAGCAATCAATACGTTTTAAGATACTTACTAGTCAGGTACATTCTTAGGCGTTTGATATGGGGTGTTGAGTCCATTTCATTGAGCAAGGAGTAGCTCTTGTCTATTCCATATTTGGCTTAAGGAACTTTATCTGTGCTCATTTCAATCTCTGGTTTTATGCAGCACCCCAACTCACCTTTCCCCTTAAGCAAGCATAAGATGGTTTTCTAAATTTGAGACCCTGTTCTGTTTTGGAATTCAGTTCCTGTGTAGCCAAGTTTACATTCCGTGTATTACTGATATCTTATGATGTTTCTTTTTCTGTATGACTTATTTCAGTTAGAATCATCGTACCTGAATCCACTCATTATGCTGCTACGGGCCTGATGACATAGATTTCATTGCTGAGTGATACTGCATTGTACGTAAGTACCACAAGTTCTTTATCCATTTTTCACTTTCTGTGATATTGAACTTGTACGGTAAACGAGGTTCTTGTAAACAGAGGCGTCCCAAACTTTGGGGTGGCTGTGTCTTTTTGATTTTAATTTCCCTAAGCTATAGGACCATAAGTGGAAGTGCCCTAGGCTCTGTTGCTTTGTTTTTTAGATGTTTCAGGAAACACCATACACTTCTCCCGAGTGTCTGTTGGCAATTTACATCCCGCCCATCAGCATAACAATGCTCCCAGTTCTCCATGGCCTGTCCTGCCTTTCTGGATTTTACACTTTTTGCAGATAGCCCTTTTGTCCGGGGGGAAGTGAGACTTCATTGTAGTGCAGATTTCTTTGCAAGCTTGCTTGGTTGGCCAAAAAGGGCGTATGCGTTTTTTCCTGAATATATTCAGGAAAAAACGCATACGCCCTTTTTGGCCAAGTGCATCATTGTGGACGTTCTGCCTCTTTTCCTATGCTTTCAATGCAATTCCAGTCTACCTCCTGAAATCGGTTTCCTGCAATTCTGCCCCGCTTTCAAGTCCTCTTGGCAGCCTTACTTCAGTATATTTTTGGACGATAGCTGTCATTTATAACTCTGCAGGTTTGTGAATTACAGTGACCCTGAGCTCCTTTCTTCAACTCGCTTTCTTGTGACCTGGCCGCAACACTGCAGGATGGCTTCAGGCCCTAATCTGGTTCCGGCACGGCACGCTGAGCCTTTGGTTATTTCCTCTTCCTGGTGGGAAATGAGAGTTAAATTTGCCCGTCCAGACACCTCCAGCTAGTCTCTCATTGGTTCTCGCTATTCCTGTTCATCTTCCGCAGAAATTGCAAACTGGGCCAAACAGGAGGTTAAAGGGACTGACTTCGAAGTCGGGAGAGTGTTAGTAAAGCATCTCGAATGTTGCACCCGAGTACCAGGGTACGAAAACTGAGACATATTTGAACACGTCTCCTGATCACATGGTTGATCATACTCTAGGTTCCACATGCATGTTTTAGCTGAAAGAAGAATACCTTAAATCTGGGTAGTTGAAACCCGTGGAATGGGTACCATGCAATATGACTTCAAAGGGTCTTCATTTGCTCACCGAACCTCTCCAATCCTATCACTGCTGCGTTTATGCCCCTGTACACACGCTTGATTCTCTTTTGGAGACATAGCAATCCATAGGTTTTAAGATACTTAGTATTCAGGTACATTCTTAGGCGTTTAATATGGGGTGTTGAGTCCTTTTCGTTGAGCAAGGAGTAGCTCTTGTCTATTCCATATTTGGCTTAAGGAACTTTATCTGTGCTCATTTCAATCTCTGGTTTTATGCAGCACCCCAACTCACCTTTACCCTTAAGCAAGCATAAGTTGGTTTTCTAAATTTGAGACCCTGTTCTGTTCTGTAATTCAGTTCCTGTGTAGCCAAGTTTACATTCCGTGTATTACTGATATCTTATGATGTTTCTTTTTCTGTGTGACTTATTTCAGTTAGAATCATCATACCTGAATCCACTCATTGTGCTGCTAAGGGCCTGATGACATAGATTTCATTGCTGAGTGATATTGCTTTGTAAGTAAATACCACAACTTCTTTATCCATTTTTCACTTTCTGCGATGTTGAACTTGTACTGTAAACGAGGTTCTTGTAAACAGAGGCGTCCCAAACTTTTGGGTGGCTGTGTCTTTTTGATTTTAATTTCCCTAAGCTATAGGACCATAAGTGGAAGAGACCTAGGATCTGTTGCTTTGTTTTTTAGATATTTCAGGAAACACCATACACTTCTCCCGAGTGTCTGTTGGCAATTTACATCCCGCCCATCAGCATAACAAGGCTCCCAGTTCTCCATGGCCTGTCCTGCCTTTCTGGATTTTACACTTTTTTCAGATGGCCCTTTTGACCGGGGGGAAGTGAGACTTCATTGTAGTGCAGATTTCCTTTGCAAGCTTGCTTGGTTGGCCAAAAAGGGCGTATGCGTTTTTTCCTGAATATATTCAGGAAAAAACGCATACGCCCTTTTTGGCCAAGTGCATCATTGTGGACGTTCTGCCTCTTTTCCTATGCTTTCAATGCAATTCCAGTCTACCTCCTGAAATCGGTTTCCTGCAATTCTGCCCCGCTTTCAAGTCCTCTTGGGAGCCTTACTTCAGTATATTTTTGGACGATAGCTGTCATTTATAACTCTGCAGGTTTGTGAATTACAGTGCCCCTGAGCTCCTTTCTTCAACTCGCTTTCTTTTGAGCTGGCCGCAACACCGCAGGATGGCTTCAGGTCCTAATCTGGTTCCGGCACGGCACGCTGAGCCTTTGGTTATTTCCTCTTCCTGGTGGGAATTGAGAGTTAAATATGCCCGTCCAGACACCTCCAGCTAGTCTCTCATTGGTTCTCCCTATTCCTGTTCATCTTCCGCAGAAATTGCAAACTGGGCCAAACAGGAGTTTAAAGGCGCTGACTCTCCAATTGGGGAGAGTGTTAGTAAAGCGTCTGGAATGTTGCACCCGAGTACCAGGGGAGGAAAACTGAGACATATTTGAACACGTCTCCCGATCACATGGTTGATCATACTCTAGGTTCCACATGCATGTTTTAGCTGAAGGAAGAATACCTTAAACCTGGGTAGTTGAGACCCGTGTAATGGGTACCATGCAATATGACTTCAAAGGGTCTTCATTTGCTCACCGAAACTCTCTAATCCTATCACTGCTGTGTTTATGCCCCTGTACACACGCTTGATTCTCTTTTGGAGACATAGCAATCCATAGGTTTTAAGATACTTACTAGTCAGGTACATTCTTAGGCGTTTAATATGGGGTGTTGAATCCATTTCGTTGAGCAAGGAGTAGCTCTTGTCTATTCCATATTTGGCTTAAGGAACTTTATCTGTGCTCATTTCTATCTCTGGTTTTATGCAGCACCCCAACTCACCTTTCCCCTTAAGCAAGCATAAGTTGGTTTTCTAAATTGGAGACCCTGTTCTGTATTCGAATTCAGTTCCTGTGTAGCCAAGTTTACATTCCGTGTATTAGTGATATCTTATGATGTTTCTTTTTCTGTGTGACTTATTTCAGTTAGAATCATCGTACCTGAATCCACTCATCATGCTGCTACGGGCCTGATGACATAGATTTCATTGCTGAGTGTTACTGCATTGTACGTAAGTACCACAAGTTCTTTATCCATTTTTCACTTTGTGTGATATTGAACTTGTACGGTAAACGAGGTTCTTGTAAACAGAGGCGTCCCAAACTTTGGGGTGGCTGTGTCTTTTTGATTTTAATTTCCCTAAGCTATAGGACCATAAGTGGAAGTGCCCTAGGCTCTGTTGCTTTGTTTTTTAGATGTTTCAGGAAACACCATACACTTCTCCCTAGTGTCTGTTGGCAATTTACATCCCGCCCATCAGCATAACAAGGCTCCCAGTTCTCCATGGCCTGTCCTGCCTTTCTGGATTTTACACTTTTTTCAGATGGCCCTTTTGACCGGGGGGAAGTGAGACTTCATTGTAGTGCAGATTTCCTTTGCAAGCTTGCTTGGTTGGCCAAAAAGGGCGTATGCGTTTTTTCCTGAATATATTCAGGAAAAAACGCATACGCCATTTCTGGCCAAGTGCATCATTGTGGACGTTCTGCCTCTTTTCCTATGCTTTCAATGCAATTCCAGTCTACCTCCTGCAATCGGTTTCCTGCAATTCTGCCCCGCTTTCAAGTCCTCTTAGCAGCCTTACTTCAGTATATTTTTGGACGATAGCTGTCATTTATAACTCTGCAGGTTTGTGAATTACAGTGCCCCTGAGCTCCTTTCTTAAACTCGCTTTCTTGTGACCTGGCCGCAACACCGCAGGATGGCTTCAGGCCCTAATCTGGTTCCGGCACGGCATGCTGAGCCTTTGGTTAATTCCTCTTCCTGGTGGGAAATGAGAGTTAAATTTGCCCGTCCAGACACCTCCAGCTAGTCTCTCATTGGTTCTCGCTATTCCTGTTCATCTTCCGCAGAAATTGCAAACTGGGCCAAACAGGAGGTTAAAGGGACTGACTCTCCGAGTCGGGAGAGTGTTAGTAAAGCGTCTGGAATGTTGCACCCGAGTACCAGGGTACAAAAACTGAGACATATTTGAACACGTCTCCTGATCACATGGTTGATCATACTCTAGGTTCCACATGCATGTTTTAGCTGAAGGAAGAATACCTTAAACCTGGGTAGTTGAAACCCGTGGAATGGGTACCATGCAATATGACTTCAAAGGGTCTTCATTTGCTCACCGAACCTCTCCAATCCTATCACTGCTGCGTTTATGCCCCTGTACACACGCTTGATTCTCTTTTGGAGACATAGCAATCCATAGGTTTTAAGATACTTACTAGTCAGGTACATTCTTAGGCGTTTAATATGGGGTGTTGAGTCCTTTTCGTTGAGCAAGGAGTAGCTCTTGTCTATTCCATATTTGGCTTAAGGAACGTAATCTGTGCTCATTTCCATCTCTGGTTTTATGCAGCACCCCAACTCACCTTTACCCTTAAGCAAGCATAAGTTGGTTTTCTAAATTTGAGACCCTGTTCTGTTCTGTAATTCAGTTCCTGTGTAGTCCAGTTTACATTCCGTGTATTAGTGATATCTTATGATGTTTCTTTTTCTGTGTGACTTATTTCAGTTAGAATCATCGTACCTGAATCCACTCATTATTCTGCTACGGGCCTGATGACATAGATTTCATTGCTGAGTGATACTGCATTGTACGTAAGTACCACAAGTTCTTTATCCATTTTTCACTTTCTGTGATATTGAACTTGTACGGTAAACCAGGTTCTTGTAAACAGAGGCATCCCAAACTTTGGGGTGGCTGTGTCTTTTTGATTTTAATTTCCCTAAGCTATAGGACCATAAGTGGAAGTGCCCTAGGCTCTGTTGCTTTGTTTTTTAGATGTTTCAGGAAACACCATACACTTCTCCCGAGTGTCTGTTAGCAATTTACATCCCACCCATCAGCATAACAAGGTTCCCAGTTCTCCATGGCCTGTCCTGCCTTTCTGGATTTTACACTTTTTTCAGATGGCCCTTTTGACCGGGTGGAAGTGAGACTTCATTGTAGTGCAGATTTCCTTTGCAAGCTTGCTTGGTTGGCCAAAAAGGGCGTATGCGTTTTTTCCTGAATATATTCAGGAAAAAACGCATACGCCCTTTTTGGCCAAGTGCATCATTGTGGACGTTCTGCCTCTTTTCCTATGCTTTCAATGCAATTCCAGTCTACCTCCTGAAATCGGTTTCCTGCAATTCTGCCCCGCTTTCATGTCCTCTTGGCAGCCTTACTTCAGTATATTTTTGGACGATAGCTGTCATTTATAACTCTGCAGGTTTGTGAATTACAGTGCCCCTAAGCTCCTTTCTTCAACTCGCTTTCTTGTGAGCTGGCCGCAACACCGCAGGATGGGTTCAGGCCCTAATGTGGTTCCGGCACGGCACGCTGAGCCTTTGGTTATTTCCTCTTCCTGGTGGGAAATGAAAGTTAAATTTGCCCGTCCAGACACCTCCAGCTAGTCTCTCATTGATTCTCCCTATTCCTGTTCATCTTCCGCAGAAATTGCAAACTGGTCCAAACAGGAGGTTAAAGGCGCTGACTCTCCAATTGGGGAGAGTGTTAGTTAAGTGTCTGGAATGTTGCACCTGAGTACCAGGGGCGGAAAACTGAGACATATTTGAACACGTTTCCCGATCACATGGTTGATCATACTCTAGGTTCCACGTGCATGTTTTAGCTGAAGGAAGAATACCTTAAACCTGGGTAGTTGAAACCCGTGGAATGGGTACCATGCAGTATGACTTCAAAGGGTCTTCATTTGCTCACCGAACCTCTCCAATCCTATCACTGCTGCGTTTATGCCCCTGTACACATGCTTGACTCTCTTTCGGAGACATAGCAATCCATAGGTTTTAAGATACTTACTAGTCAGGTACATTCTTAGGCGTTTAATATGGGGTGTTGAGTCCATTTCGTTGAGCAAGGAGTAGCTCTTGTCTAATCCATATTTGGCTTAAGGAACTTTATCTGTGCTCATTTCCATCTCTGGTTTTATGCAGCACCCCAACTCACCTTTACCCTTAAGCAAGCATAAGTTGGTTTTCTAAATTTGAGACCCTGTTCTGTTCTGTAATTCAGTTCCTGTGTAGCCAAGTTTACATTCCGTGTATTACTGATATCTTATGATGTTTCTTTTTCTGTGTGACTTATTTCAGTTAGAATCATCGTACCTGAATCCACTCATTATGCTGCTACCGGCCTGATGACATAGATTTCATTGCTGAGTGATACTGCATTGTACGTAAGTACCACAAGTTCTTTATCCATTTTTCACATTCTGTGATATTGAACTTGTACCGTAAACGAGGTTCTTGTAAACAGAGGCGTCACAAACTTTGGGGTGGCTGTGTCTTTTTGATTTTAATTTCCCTAAGCTATAGGACCATAAGTGGAAGTGCCCTAGGCTCTGTTGCTTTGTTTTTTAGATGTTTCAGGAAACACCATACACTTCTCCCGAGTGTCTGTTGGCAATTTACATCCCGCCCATCAGCATAACAAGGCTCCCAGTTCTCCATGGCCTGTCCTGCCTTTCTGGATTTTACACTTTTTTCAGATGGCCCTTTAGACCGGGCGGAAGTGAGACTTCATTGTACTGCAGATTTCCTTTGCAAGTTTGCTTGTTTGGCCAAAAAGGGCGTATGCGTTTTTTCCTGAATATATTCAGGAAAAAACGCATATGCCCTTTTTGGCCAAGTGCATCATTGTGGACGTTCTGCCTCTTTTCCTATGCTTTCAATGCAATTCCAGTCTACCTCCTGAAATCGGTTTCCTGCAATTCTGCCCCGCTTTCAAGTCCTCTTGGCAGCCTTACTTCAGTATATTTTTGGACGATAGCTGTCATTTATAACTCTGCAGGTTTCTGAATTACAGTGCCCCTGAGCTCCTTTCTTCAACTCGCTTTCTTGTGAGCTGGCCCCCACACCGGTGGATGGCTTCAGGCCCTAATCTGGTTCCAGCACGGCACGCTGAGCCTTTGGTTATTTCCTCTTCCTGGTGGGAAATGAAAGTTAAATTTGCCCGTCCCGACACCTCCAGCTAGTCTCTCATTGGTCCTCCCTATTCCTGTTCATCTTCCGCAGAAATTGCAAACTGGGCAAAACAGGAGTTTAAAGGTGCTGACTCTCCAATTGGGGAGAGTGTTAGTAAAGCGTCTGGAATGTTGCACCCGAGTACCAGGGGAGGAAAACTGAAACATATTTGAACACGTCTCCCGATCACACGGTTGATCATACTCTAGGTTCCACATGCATGTTTTAGCTGAAGGACGAATACCTTAAACCTGGTTAGTTGAAACCCGTGGAATGGGTACCATGCAATATGACTTCAAAGGGTCTTCATTTGCTCACCGAACCTCTCCAATCCTATCACTGCTGCGTTTATGCCCCTGTACACACGCTTGATTCTCTTTTGGAGACATAGCAATCCATAGGTTTTAAGAAACTTACTAGTCAGGTACATTCTTAGGCGTTTAATATGGGGTGTTGAGTCCATTTCGTTGAGCAAGGAGTAGCTCTTGTCTATTCCATATTTGGCTTAAGGAACTTTATCTGTGCTCATTTCAATCTCTGGTTTTATGCAGCACCCCAACTCACCTTTCCCCTTAAGCAAGCATAAGTTGGTTTTCTAAATTTGAGACCCTGTTCTGTTCTGTAATTCAGTTACTGTGTAGCCAAGTTTACATTCCGTGTATTACTGATATCTTATGATGTTTCTTTTTCTGTGTGACTTATTTCAGTTAGAATCATCATACCTGAATCCACTCATTGTGCTGCTAAGGGCCTGATGACATAGATTTCATTGCTGAGTGATACTGCTTTGTACGTAAGTACCACAAGTTCTTTATCCATTTTTCACTTTCTGTGATATTGAACTTGTACGGTAAACGAGGTTCTTGTAAACAGAGGCGTCCCAAACTTTGGGGTGGCTGTGTCTTTTTGATTTTAATTTCCCTAAGCTATAGGACCATAAGTGGAAGTGCCCTAGGCTCTGTTGCTTTGTTTTTTAGATGTTTCAGGAAACACCATACACTTCTCCCGAGTGTCTGTTGGCAATTTACATCCCGCCCATCAACATAACAAGGCTCCCAGTTCTCCATGGCCTGTCCTGCCTTTCTGGATTTTACACTTTTTTCAGATGGCCCTTTTGACCGAGGGGAAGTGAGACTTCATTGTAGTGCAGATTTCCTTTGCAAGTTTGCTTGGTTGGCCAAAAAGGGCGTATGCGTTTTTTCCTGAATATATTCAGGAAAAAACGCATACGCCCTTTTTGGCCAAGTGCATCATTGTGGACGTTCTGCCTCTTTTCCTATGCTTTCAATGCAATTCCAGTCTACCTCCTGAAATCGGTTTCCTGCAATTCTGCCCCGCTTTCAAGTCCTCTTGGCAGCCTTACTTCAGGATATTTTTGGACGATAGCTGTCATTTATAACTCTGCAGGTTTGTGAATTAAAGTGCCACTGAGCTCCTTTCTTCAACTCGCTTTCTTGTGACCTGGCCGCAACACCGCAGGATGGCTTCAGGCCCTAATCTGGTTCTGGCATGGCACGCTGAGCCTTTGTTTAATTCCTCTTCCTGGTGGGAAATGAGAGTTAAATTTGCCCTTCCAGACACCTCCAGCTAGTCTCTCATTGGTTCTCCTTATTCTTGTTCATCTTCCGCAGAAATTGCAAACTGGGCCAAACAGGAGGTTAAAGGGACTGACTCTCCAAGTCGGGAGAGTGTTAGTAAAGCGTCTGGAATGTTGCACCCGAGTACCAGGGTACGAAAACTGAGACATATTTGAACACGTCTCCCGATCACATGGTTGATCATACTCTAGGTTCCACATGCATGTTTTAGCTGAAGGAAGAATACCTTAAACCTGGGTAGTTGAAACCCGTGGAATGGGTACCATGCAATATGACTTCAAAGGGTCTTCATTTGCTCAAAGAACCTCTCCAATCCTATCACTGCTGCGTTTATGCCCCTGTGCACATGCTTGATTCTCTTTCAGAGACATAGCAATCCATAGGTTTTAAGATACTTACTAGTCAGGTACATTCTTAGGCGTTTAATATGCGGTGTTGAGTCCATTTCGTTGAGCAAGGAGTAGCTCTTGTCTATTCCATATTTGGCTTAAGGAACTTTATCTGTGCTCGTTTCAATCTCTGGTTTTATGCAGCACCCCAACTCACCTTTTCCCTTAAGCAAGCATAAGTTGGTTTTCTAAATTTGAGACCCTGTTCTGTTCTGTAATTCAGTTCCTGTGTAGCCAAGTTTACATTCCGTGTATTACTGATATCTTATGATGTTTCTTTTTCTGTGTGACTTATTTCAGTTAGAATCATCGTACCTGAATCCACTCATTATGCTGCTACGGGCCTGATGACATAGATTTCATTGCTGAGTGATACTGCATTGTACGTAAGTACCACAAGTTCTTTATCCATTTTTCACTTTCTGTGATATTGAACTTGTACGGTAAACGAGGTTCTTGTAAACAGAGGCGTCCCAAACTTTGGGGTGGCTGTGTCTTTTTGATTTTAATTTCCCTAAGCTATAGGACCATAAGTGGAAGTGCCCTAGGCCCTGTTGCTTTGTTTTTTAGATGTTTCAGGAAACACCATACACTTCTCCCGAGTGGCTGTTGGCAATTTACATCCCGCCCATCAACATAACAAGGCTCCCAGTTCTCCATGGCCTGTCCTGCCTTTCTGGATTTTACACTTTTTGCAGATGGCCCTTTTGACCGGGGGGAAGTGAGACTTCATTGTAGTGCAGATTTCCTTTGCAAGTTTGCTTGGTTGGCCAAAAAGGGCGTATGCGTTTTTTCCTGAATATATTCAGGAAAAAACGCATACGCCCTTTTTGGCCAAGTGCATCATTGTGGACGTTCTGCCTCTTTTCCTATGCTTTCAATGCAATTCCAGTCTACCTCCTGAAATCGGTTTCCTGCAATTCTGCCCCGCTTTCAAGTCCTCTTGGCAGCCTTACTTCAGTATATTTTTGGACGATAGCTGTCATTTATAACTCTGCAGGTTTGTGAATTACAGTGCCCCTGAGCTCCTTTCTTCAACTCGCTTTCTTGTGACCTGGCTGAAACACCGCAGGATGGCTTCAGGCCCTAATCTGGTTCCGGCACGGCACGCTGAGCCTTTGGTTAATTCCTCTTCCTGGTGGGAAATGAGAGTTAAATTTGCCCGTCCAGACACCTCCATCTAGTCTCTCATTGGTTCTCGCTATTCCTGTTCATCTTCCGCAGAAATTGCAAACTGTGCCAAACGGGAGGTTAAAGGGACTGACTCTCCAAGTCGGGAGAGTGTTAGTAAAGCGTCTGGAATGTTGCACCTGAGTACCAGGGTACGAAAACTGAGACATATTTGAACACGTCTCCCGATCACATGGTTGATCATACTCTAGGTTCCACATGCATGTTTTAGCTGAAGGAAGAATACCTTAAACCTGGGTAGTTGAAACCCGTGGAATGGGTACCATGCAATATGACTTCAAAGGGTCTTCATTTGCTCAGTGAACCTCTCCAATCTTATCACTGCTGCGTTTATGCCCCTATACACATGCTTGATTCTCTTTCGGAGACATAGCAATCCATAGGTTTTAAGATACTTACTAGTCAGGTACATTCTTAGGCGTTTAATATGGGGTGTTGAGTCCATTTCGTTGAGCAAGGAGTAGCTCTTGTCTATTCCATATTTGGCTTAAGGAACTTTATCTGTGCTCATTTCAATCTCTGGTTTTATGCAGCACCCCAACTCACCTTTCCCCTTAAGCAAGCATAAGTTGGTTTTCTAAATTTGAGACCCTGTTCTGTTCTGTAATTCAGTTCCTGTGTAGCCAAGTTTACATTCCGTGTATTACTGATATCTTATGATGTTTCTTTTTCTGTGTGACTTATTTCAGTTAGAATCATCATACCTGAATCCACTCATTGTGCTGCTAAGGGCCTGATGACATAGATTTCATTGCTGAGTGATACTGCATTGTACGTAAGTACCACAAGTTCTTTATCCATTTTTCACTTTCTGTGATATTGAACTTGTACGGTAAACGAGGTTCTTGTAAACAGAGGCGTCCCAAACTTTGGGGTGGCTGTGTCTTTTTGATTTTAATTTCCCTAAGCTATAGGACCATAAGTGGAAGTGCCCTAGGCTCTGTTGCTTTGTTTTTTAGATGTTTCAGGAAACACCATACACTTCTCCCGAGTGTCTGTTGGCAATTTACATCCCGCTCATCAACATAACAAGGCTCCCAGTTCTCCATGGCCTGTCCTGCCTTTCTGGATTTTACACTTTTTGCAGATGGCCCTTTTGACCGGGGGGAAGTGAGACTTCATTGTAGTGCAGATTTCCTTTGCAAGTTTGCTTGGTTGGCCAAAAAGGGCGTATGCGTTTTTTCCTGAATATATTCAGGAAAAAACGCATACGCCCTTTTTGGCCAAGTGCATCATTGTGGACGTTCTGCCTCTTTTCCTATGCTTTCAATGCAATTCCAGTCTACCTCCTGAAATCGGTTTCCTGCAATTCTGCCCCGCTTTCAAGTCCTCTTGGCAGCCTTACTTCAGTATATTTTTGGACGATAGCTGTCATTTATAACTCTGCAGGTTTGTGAATTACAGTGCCCCTGAGCTCCTTTCTTCAACTCGCTTTCTTGTGACCTGGCCGAAACACCGCAGGATGGCTTCAGGCCCTAATCTGGTTCCGGCACGGCACGCTGAGCCTTTGGTTAATTCCTCTTCCTGGTGGGAAATGAGAGTTAAATTTGCCCGTCCAGACACCTGCAGCTAGTCTCTCATTGGTTCTCGCTATTCCTGTTCATCTTCCGCAGAAATTGCAAACTGGGCCAAACGGGAGGTTAAAGGGACTGACTCTCCAAGTCGGGAGAGTGTTAGTAAAGCGTCTGGAATGTTGCACCTGAGTACCAGGGTACGAAAACTGAGACATATTTGAACACGTCTCCCGATCACATGGTTGATCATACTCTAGGTTCCACATGCATGTTTTAGCTGAAGGAAGAATACCTTAAACCTGGGTAGTTGAAACCCGTGGAATGGGTACCATGCAATATGACTTCAAAGGGTCTTCATTTGCTCACCGAACCTCTCCAATCCTATCGCTGCTGCGTTTATGCCCCTGTACACACGCTTGATTCTCTTTTGGAGACATAGCAATCCATAGGTTTTAAGATACTTACTAGTCAGGTACATTCTTAGGCGTTTAATATGAGGTGTTGAGTCCATTTCGTTGAGCAAGGAGTAGCTCTTGTCTATTCCATATTTGGCTTAAGGAACTTTATCTGTGCTCATTTCAATCTCTGGTTTTATGCAGCACCCCAACTCACCTTTCCCCTTAAGCAAGCATAAGTTGGTTTTCTAAATTTGAGACCCTGTTCTGTTCTGTAATTCAGTTCCTGTGTAGCCAAGTTTACATTCCGTGTATTACTGATATCTTATGATGTTTCTTTTTCTGTGTGACTTATTTCAGTTAGAATCATCATACCTGAATCCACTCATTGTGCTGCTAAGGGCCTGATGACATAGATTTCATTGCTGAGTGATATTGCTTTGTAAGTAAATACCACAACTTCTTTATCCATTTTTCACTTTCTGCGTTGTTGAACTTGTACTGTAAACAAGGTTCTTGTAAACAGAGGCGTCCCAAACTTTGGGGTGGCTGTGTCTTTTTGATTTTAATTTCCCTAAGCTATAGGACCATAAGTGGAAGTGCCCTAGGCTCTGTTGCTTTGTTTTTTAGATGTTTCAGGAAACACCATACACTTCTCCCGAGTGGCTGTTGGCAATTTACATCCCGCCCATCAACATAACAAGGCTCCCAGTTCTCCATGGCCTGTCCTGCCTTTCTGGATTTTACACTTTTTGCAGATGGCCCTTTTGACCGGGGGGAAGTGAGACTTCATTGTAGTGCAGATTTCCTTTGCAAGTTTGCTTGGTTGGCCAAAAAGGGCGTATGCGTTTTTTCCTGAATATATTCAGGAAAAAACGCATACGCCCTTTTTGGCCAAGTGCATCATTGTGGACGTTCTGCCTCTTTTCCTATGCTTTCAATGCAATTCCAGTCTACCTCCTGAAATCGGTTTCCTGCAATTCTGCCCCGCTTTCAAGTCCTCTTGGCAGCCTTACTTCAGTATATTTTTGGACGATAGCTGTCATTTATAACTCTGCAGGTTTGTGAATTACAGTGCCCCTGAGCTCCTTTCTTCAACTCGCTTTCTTGTGACCTGGCTGAAACACCGCAGGATGGCTTCAGGCCCTAATCTGGTTCCGGCACGGCACGCTGAGCCTTTGGTTAATTCCTCTTCCTGGTGGGAAATGAGAGTTAAATTTGCCCGTCCAGACACCTCCATCTAGTCTCTCATTGGTTCTCGCTATTCCTGTTCATCTTCCGCAGAAATTGCAAACTGTGCCAAACGGGAGGTTAAAGGGACTGACTCTCCAAGTCGGGAGAGTGTTAGTAAAGCGTCTGGAATGTTGCACCTGAGTACCAGGGTACGAAAACTGAGACATATTTGAACACGTCTCCCGATCACATGGTTGATCATACTCTAGGTTCCACATGCATGTTTTAGCTGAAGGAAGAATACCTTAAACCTGGGTAGTTGAAACCCGTGGAATGGGTACCATGCAATATGACTTCAAAGGGTCTTCATTTGCTCAGTGAACCTCTCCAATCTTATCACTGCTGCGTTTATGCCCCTATACACATGCTTGATTCTCTTTCGGAGACATAGCAATCCATAGGTTTTAAGATACTTACTAGTCAGGTACATTCTTAGGCGTTTAATATGGGGTGTTGAGTCCATTTCGTTGAGCAAGGAGTAGCTCTTGTCTATTCCATATTTGGCTTAAGGAACTTTATCTGTGCTCATTTCAATCTCTGGTTTTATGCAGCACCCCAACTCACCTTTCCCCTTAAGCAAGCATAAGTTGGTTTTCTAAATTTGAGACCCTGTTCTGTTCTGTAATTCAGTTCCTGTGTAGCCAAGTTTACATTCCGTGTATTACTGATATCTTATGATGTTTCTTTTTCTGTGTGACTTATTTCAGTTAGAATCATCATACCTGAATCCACTCATTGTGCTGCTAAGGGCCTGATGACATAGATTTCATTGCTGAGTGATACTGCATTGTACGTAAGTACCACAAGTTCTTTATCCATTTTTCACTTTCTGTGATATTGAACTTGTACGGTAAACGAGGTTCTTGTAAACAGAGGCGTCCCAAACTTTGGGGTGGCTGTGTCTTTTTGATTTTAATTTCCCTAAGCTATAGGACCATAAGTGGAAGTGCCCTAGGCTCTGTTGCTTTGTTTTTTAGATGTTTCAGGAAACACCATACACTTCTCCCGAGTGTCTGTTGGCAATTTACATCCCGCTCATCAACATAACAAGGCTCCCAGTTCTCCATGGCCTGTCCTGCCTTTCTGGATTTTACACTTTTTGCAGATGGCCCTTTTGACCGGGGGGAAGTGAGACTTCATTGTAGTGCAGATTTCCTTTGCAAGTTTGCTTGGTTGGCCAAAAAGGGCGTATGCGTTTTTTCCTGAATATATTCAGGAAAAAACGCATACGCCCTTTTTGGCCAAGTGCATCATTGTGGACGTTCTGCCTCTTTTCCTATGCTTTCAATGCAATTCCAGTCTACCTCCTGAAATCGGTTTCCTGCAATTCTGCCCCGCTTTCAAGTCCTCTTGGCAGCCTTACTTCAGTATATTTTTGGACGATAGCTGTCATTTATAACTCTGCAGGTTTGTGAATTACAGTGCCCCTGAGCTCCTTTCTTCAACTCGCTTTCTTGTGACCTGGCCGAAACACCGCAGGATGGCTTCAGGCCCTAATCTGGTTCCGGCACGGCACGCTGAGCCTTTGGTTAATTCCTCTTCCTGGTGGGAAATGAGAGTTAAATTTGCCCGTCCAGACACCTGCAGCTAGTCTCTCATTGGTTCTCGCTATTCCTGTTCATCTTCCGCAGAAATTGCAAACTGGGCCAAACGGGAGGTTAAAGGGACTGACTCTCCAAGTCGGGAGAGTGTTAGTAAAGCGTCTGGAATGTTGCACCTGAGTACCAGGGTACGAAAACTGAGACATATTTGAACACGTCTCCCGATCACATGGTTGATCATACTCTAGGTTCCACATGCATGTTTTAGCTGAAGGAAGAATACCTTAAACCTGGGTAGTTGAAACCCGTGGAATGGGTACCATGCAATATGACTTCAAAGGGTCTTCATTTGCTCACCGAACCTCTCCAATCCTATCGCTGCTGCGTTTATGCCCCTGTACACACGCTTGATTCTCTTTTGGAGACATAGCAATCCATAGGTTTTAAGATACTTACTAGTCAGGTACATTCTTAGGCGTTTAATATGAGGTGTTGAGTCCATTTCGTTGAGCAAGGAGTAGCTCTTGTCTATTCCATATTTGGCTTAAGGAACTTTATCTGTGCTCATTTCAATCTCTGGTTTTATGCAGCACCCCAACTCACCTTTCCCCTTAAGCAAGCATAAGTTGGTTTTCTAAATTTGAGACCCTGTTCTGTTCTGTAATTCAGTTCCTGTGTAGCCAAGTTTACATTCCGTGTATTACTGATATCTTATGATGTTTCTTTTTCTGTGTGACTTATTTCAGTTAGAATCATCATACCTGAATCCACTCATTGTGCTGCTAAGGGCCTGATGACATAGATTTCATTGCTGAGTGATATTGCTTTGTAAGTAAATACCACAACTTCTTTATCCATTTTTCACTTTCTGCGTTGTTGAACTTGTACTGTAAACAAGGTTCTTGTAAACAGAGGCGTCCCAAACTTTGGGGTGGCTGTGTCTTTTTGATTTTAATTTCCCTAAGCTATAGGACCATAAGTGGAAGTGCCCTAGGCTCTGTTGCTTTGTTTTTTAGATGTTTCAGGAAACACCATACACTTCTCCCGAGTTTCTGTTGGCAATTTACATCCCGCCCATCAGCATAACAAGGCTCCCAGTTCTCCATGGCCTGTCCTGCCTTTCTGGATTTTACACTTTTTTCAGATGGCCCTTTTGACCGGGGGGAAGTGAGACTTCATTGTAGTGCAGATTTCCTTTGCAAGTTTGCTTGGTTGGCCAAAAAGGGCGTATGCGTTTTTTCCTGAATATATTCAGGAAAAAACGCATACGCCCTTTTTGGCCAAGTGCATCATTGTGGACGTTCTGCCTCTTTTCCTATGCTTTCAATGCAATTCCAGTCTACCTCCTGAAATCGGTTTCCTGCAATTCTGCCCCGCATTCAAGTCCTCTTGGCAGCCTTACTTCAGTATATTTTTGGACGATAGCTGTCATTTATAACTCTGCAGGTTTGTGAATTACAGTGCCCCTGAGCTCCTTTCTTCAACTCGCTTTCTTGTGACCTGGCTGAAACACCGCAGGATGGCTTCAGGCCCTAATCTGGTTCCGGCACGGCACGCTGAGCCTTTGGTTAATTCCTCTTCCTGGTGGGAAATGAGAGTTAAATATGCCCGTCCAGACACCTCCAGCTAGTCTCTCATTGGTTCTCGCTATTCCTGTTCATCTTCCGCAGAAATTGCAAACTGTGCCAAACGGGAGGTTAAAGGGACTGACTCTCCAAGTCGGGAGAGTGTTAGTAAAGCGTCTGGAATGTTGCACCTGAGTACCAGGGTACGAAAACTGAGACATATTTGAACACGTCTCCCGATCACATGGTTGATCATACTCTAGGTTCCACATGCATGTTTTAGCTGAAGGAAGAATACCTTAAACCTGGGTAGTTGAAACCCGTGGAATGGGTACCATGCAATATGACTTCAAAGGGTCTTCATTTGCTCACCGAACCTCTCCAATCCTATCACTGCTGCGTTTATGCCCCTGTACACACGCTTGATTCTCTTTTGGAGACATAGCAATCCATAGGTTTTAAGATACTTACTAGTCAGGTACATTCTTAGGCGTTTAATATGGGGTGTTGAGTCCATTTCGTTGAGCAAGGAGTAGCTCTTGTCTATTCCATATTTGGCTTAAGGAACTTTATCTGTGCTCATTTCAATCTCTGGTTTTATGCAGCACCCCAACTCACCTTTCCCCTTAAGCAAGCATAAGTTGGTTTTCTAAATTTGAGACCCTGTTCTGTTCTGTAATTCAGTTCCTGTGTAGCCAAGTTTACATTCCGTGTATTACTGATATCTTATGATGTTTCTTTTTCTGTGTGACTTATTTCAGTTAGAATCATCATACCTGAATCCACTCATTGTGCTGCTAAGGGCCTGATGACATAGATTTCATTGCTGAGTGATATTGCTTTGTAAGTAAATACCACAACTTCTTTATCCATTTTTCACTTTCTGCGATGTTGAACTTCTACTGTAAACGAGGTTCTTGTAAACAGAGGCGTCCCAAACTTTGGGGTGGCTGTGTCTTTTTGATTTTAATTTCCCTAAGCTATAGGACCATAAGTGGAAGTGCCCTAGGCTCTGTTGCTTTGTTTTTTAGATGTTTCAGGAAACACCATACACTTCTCCCGAGTGGCTGTTGGCAATTTACATCCCGCCCATCAGCATAACAAGGCTCCCAGTTCTCCATGGCCTGTCCTGCCTTTCTGGATTTTACGCTTTTTTCAGATGGCCCTTTTGACCGGGGGGAAGTGAGACTTCATTGTAGTGCAGATTTCCTTTGCAAGCTTGCTTGGTTGGCCAAAAAGGGCGTATGCGTTTTTTCCTGAATATATTCAGGAAAAAACGCATACGCCCTTTTTGGCCAAGTGCATTATTGTGGACGTTCTGCCTCTTTTCCTATGCTTTCAATGCAATTCCAGTCTACCTCCTGAAATCGGTTTCCTGCAATTCTGCCCCGCTTTCAAGTCCTCTTGGCAGCCTTACTTCAGTATACTTTTGGACGATAGCTGTCATTTATAACTCTGCAGGTTTGCGAATTACAGTGCCCCGAGCTCCTTTCTTCAACTCGCTTTCTTGTGACCTGGCCGCAACACCGCAGGATGGCTTCAGGCCCTAAACTGGTTCCGGCATGGCACGCTGAGCCTTTGGTTGTTTCCTCTTCCTGGTGGGAAATGAGAGTTAAATTTGCCCGTCCAGACACCTCCAGCTAGTCTCTCATTGGTTCTCGCTATTCCTGTTCATCTTCCGCAGAAATTGCAAACTGGGCCAAACGGGAGGTTAAAGGGACTGACTCTCCAAGTCGGGAGAGTGTTAGTAAAGCGTCTGGAATGTTGCACCTGAGTACCAGGGTACGAAAACTGAGACATATTTGAACACGTCTCCCGATCACATGGTTGATCATACTCTAGGTTCCACATGCATGTTTTAGCTGAAGGAAGAATACCTTAAACCTGGGTAGTTGAAACCCGTGGAATGGGTACCATGCAATATGACTTCAAAGGGTCTTCATTTGCTCACCGAACCTCTCCAATCCTATCGCTGCTGCGTTTATGCCCCTGTACACACGCTTGATTCTCTTTTGGAGACATAGCAATCCATAGGTTTTAAGATACTTACTAGTCAGGTACATTCTTAGGCGTTTAATATGAGGTGTTGAGTCCATTTCGTTGAGCAAGGAGTAGCTCTTGTCTATTCCATATTTGGCTTAAGGAACTTTATCTGTGCTCATTTCAATCTCTGGTTTTATGCAGCACCCCAACTCACCTTTCCCCTTAAGCAAGCATAAGTTGGTTTTCTAAATTTGAGACCCTGTTCTGTTCTGTAATTCAGTTCCTGTGTAGCCAAGTTTACATTCCGTGTATTACTGATATCTTATGATGTTTCTTTTTCTGTGTGACTTATTTCAGTTAGAATCATCATACCTGAATCCACTCATTGTGCTGCTAAGGGCCTGATGACATAGATTTCATTGCTGAGTGATATTGCTTTGTAAGTAAATACCACAACTTCTTTATCCATTTTTCACTTTCTGCGTTGTTGAACTTGTACTGTAAACAAGGTTCTTGTAAACAGAGGCGTCCCAAACTTTGGGGTGGCTGTGTCTTTTTGATTTTAATTTCCCTAAGCTATAGGACCATAAGTGGAAGTGCCCTAGGCTCTGTTGCTTTGTTTTTTAGATGTTTCAGGAAACACCATACACTTCTCCCGAGTTTCTGTTGGCAATTTACATCCCGCCCATCAGCATAACAAGGCTCCCAGTTCTCCATGGCCTGTCCTGCCTTTCTGGATTTTACACTTTTTTCAGATGGCCCTTTTGACCGGGGGGAAGTGAGACTTCATTGTAGTGCAGATTTCCTTTGCAAGTTTGCTTGGTTGGCCAAAAAGGGCGTATGCGTTTTTTCCTGAATATATTCAGGAAAAAACGCATACGCCCTTTTTGGCCAAGTGCATCATTGTGGACGTTCTGCCTCTTTTCCTATGCTTTCAATGCAATTCCAGTCTACCTCCTGAAATCGGTTTCCTGCAATTCTGCCCCGCATTCAAGTCCTCTTGGCAGCCTTACTTCAGTATATTTTTGGACGATAGCTGTCATTTATAACTCTGCAGGTTTGTGAATTACAGTGCCCCTGAGCTCCTTTCTTCAACTCGCTTTCTTGTGACCTGGCTGAAACACCGCAGGATGGCTTCAGGCCCTAATCTGGTTACGGCACGGCACGCTGAGCCTTTGGTTAATTCCTCTTCCTGGTGGGAAATGAGAGTTAAATATGCCCGTCCAGACACCTCCAGCTAGTCTCTCATTGGTTCTCGCTATTCCTGTTCATCTTCCGCAGAAATTGCAAACTGTGCCAAACGGGAGGTTAAAGGGACTGACTCTCCAAGTCGGGAGAGTGTTAGTAAAGCGTCTGGAATGTTGCACCTGAGTACCAGGGTACGAAAACTGAGACATATTTGAACACGTCTCCCGATCACATGGTTGATCATACTCTAGGTTCCACATGCATGTTTTAGCTGAAGGAAGAATACCTTAAACCTGGATAGTTGAAACCCGTGGAATGGATACCATGCAATATGACTTCAAAGGGTCTTCATTTGCTCAGTGAACCTCTCCAATCTTATCACTGCTGCGTTTATGCCCCTGTACACATGCTTGATTCTCTTTCGGAGACATAGCAATCCATAGGTTTTAAGATACTTACTAGTCAGGTACATTCTTAGGCGTTTAATATGGGGTGTTGAGTCCATTTCGTTGAGCAAGGAGTAGCTCTTGTCTATTCCATATTTGGCTTAAGGAACTTTATCTGTGCTCATTTCAATCTCTGGTTTTATGCAGCACCCCAACTCACCTTTCCCCTTAAGCAAGCATAAGTTGGTTTTCTAAATTTGAGACCCTGTTCTGTTCTGTAATTCAGTTCCTGTGTAGCCAAGTTTACATTCCGTGTATTACTGATATCTTATGATGTTTCTTTTTCTGTGTGACTTATTTCAGTTAGAATCATCATACCTGAATCCACTCATTGTGCTGCTAAGGGCCTGATGACATAGATTTCATTGCTGAGTGATATTGCTTTGTAAGTAAATACCACAACTTCTTTATCCATTTTTCACTTTCTGCGATGTTGAACTTCTACTGTAAACGAGGTTCTTGTAAACAGAGGCGTCCCAAACTTTGGGGTGGCTGTGTCTTTTTGATTTTAATTTCCCTAAGCTATAGGACCATAAGTGGAAGTGCCCTAGGCTCTGTTGCTTTGTTTTTTAGATGTTTCAGGAAACACCATACACTTCTCCCGAGTGGCTGTTGGCAATTTACATCCCGCCCATCAGCATAACAAGGCTCCCAGTTCTCCATGGCCTGTCCTGCCTTTCTGGATTTTACGCTTTTTTCAGATGGCCCTTTTGACCGGGGGGAAGTGAGACTTCATTGTAGTGCAGATTTCCTTTGCAAGCTTGCTTGGTTGGCCAAAAAGGGCGTATGCGTTTTTTCCTGAATATATTCAGGAAAAAACGCATACGCCCTTTTTGGCCAAGTGCATTATTGTGGACGTTCTGCCTCTTTTCCTATGCTTTCAATGCAATTCCAGTCTACCTCCTGAAATCGGTTTCCTGCAATTCTGCCCCGCTTTCAAGTCCTCTTGGCAGCCTTACTTCAGTATACTTTTGGACGATAGCTGTCATTTATAACTCTGCAGGTTTGCGAATTACAGTGCCCCGAGCTCCTTTCTTCAACTCGCTTTCTTGTGACCTGGCCGCAACACCGCAGGATGGCTTCAGGCCCTAAACTGGTTCCGGCATGGCACGCTGAGCCTTTGGTTGTTTCCTCTTCCTGGTGGGAAATGAGAGTTAAATTTGCCCGTCCAGACACCTCCAGCTAGTCTCTCATTGGTTCTCCCTATTCCTGTTCATCTTCCGCAGAAATTGCAAACTGGGCCAAACAGGAGATTAAAGGCGCTGACTCTCCAAGTGGGGAGAGTGTTAGTGAAGCATCTGGAATGTTGCACCCGAGTTCCAGGGGAGGGAAACTGAGACATATTTGAACACGTCTCCCGTTCACACGGTTGATCATACTCTGGGTTCCACATGCATGTTTTAGCTGAAGGAAGAATAACTTAAACCTGGGTAGTTAAACCCGTGTAATGGGTACCATGCAATATGACTTCAAAGGGTCTTCATTTGCTCACCGAACCTCTCCAATCCTATCACTGCTGCGTTTATGCCCCTGTACACACGCTTGATTCTCTTTTGGAGACATAGCAATCCATAGGTTTTAAGATACTTACTATTCAGGAACATGCTTAGGCGTTTAATATGGGGTGTTGAGTCCATTTCGTTGAGCAAGGAGTAGCTCTTGTCTATTCCTTATTTGGCTTAAGGAACTTTATCTGTGCTCATTTCAATCTCTGGTTTTATGCAGCACCCCAACTCACCTTTCCCCTTAAGCAAGCATAAGTTGGTTTTCTAAATTTGAGACCCTGTTCTGTTCTGTAATTCAGTTACTGTGTAGCCAAGTTTACATTCCGTGTATTACTGATATCTTATGATGTTTCTTTTTCTGTGTGACTTATTTCAGTTAGAATCATCGTACCTGAATCCACTCATTATGCTGCTACGGGCCTGATGACATAGATTTCATTGCTGAGTGATACTGCATTGTACGTAAGTACCACAAGTTCTTTATCCATTTTTCACTTTCTGTGATATTGAACTTGTACGGTAAACGAGGTTCTTGTAAACAGAGGCGTCCCAAACTTTGGGGTGGCTGTGTCTTTTTGATTTTAATTTCCCTAAGCTATAGGACCATAAGTGGAAGTGCCCTAGGCTCTGTTGCTTTGTTTTTTAGATGTTTCAGGAAACACCATACACTTCTCCCGAGTGTCTGTTGGCAATTTACATCCCGCTCATCAACATAACAAGGCTCCCAGTTCTCCATGGCCTGTCCTGCCTTTCTGGATTTTACACTTTTTGCAGATGGCCCTTTTGACCGGGGGGAAGTGAGACTTCATTGTAGTGCAGATTTCCTTTGCAAGTTTGCTTGGTTGGCCAAAAAGGGCGTATGCGTTTTTTCCTGAATATATTCAGGAAAAAACGCATACGCCATTTCTGGCCAAGTGCATCATTGTGGACGTTCTGCCTCTTTTCCTATGCTTTCAATGCAATTCCAGTCTACCTCCTGCAATCGGTTTCCTGCAATTCTGCCCCGCTTTCAAGTCCTCTTAGCAGCCTTACTTCAGTATATTTTTGGACGATAGCTGTCATTTATAACTCTGCAGGTTTGTGAATTACAGTGCCCCTGAGCTCCTTTCTTAAACTCGCTTTCTTGTGACCTGGCCGCAACACCGCAGGATGGCTTCAGGCCCTAATCTGGTTCCGGCACGGCATGCTGAGCCTTTGGTTAATTCCTCTTCCTGGTGGGAAATGAGAGTTAAATTTGCCCGTCCAGACACCTCCAGCTAGTCTCTCATTGGTTCTCGCTATTCCTGTTCATCTTCCGCAGAAATTGCAAACTGGGCCAAACAGGAGGTTAAAGGGACTGACTCTCCGAGTCGGGAGAGTGTTAGTAAAGCGTCTGGAATGTTGCACCCGAGTACCAGGGTACAAAAACTGAGACATATTTGAACACGTCTCCTGATCACATGGTTGATCATACTCTAGGTTCCACATGCATGTTTTAGCTGAAGGAAGAATACCTTAAACCTGGGTAGTTGAAACCCGTGGAATGGGTACCATGCAATATGACTTCAAAGGGTCTTCATTTGCTCACCGAACCTCTCCAATCCTATCACTGCTGCGTTTATGCCCCTGTACACACGCTTGATTCTCTTTTGGAGACATAGCAATCCATAGGTTTTAAGATACTTACTAGTCAGGTACATTCTTAGGCGTTTAATATGGGGTGTTGAGTCCTTTTCGTTGAGCAAGGAGTAGCTCTTGTCTATTCCATATTTGGCTTAAGGAACTTTATCTGTGCTCATTTCAATCTCTGGTTTTATGCAGCACCCCAACTCACCTTTCCCCTTAAGCAAGCATAAGTTGGTTTTCTAAATTTGAGACCCTGTTCTGTTCTGTAATTCAGTTACTGTGTAGCCAAGTTTACATTCCGTGTATTACTGATATCTTATGATGTTTCTTTTTCTGTGTGACTTATTTCAGTTAGAATCATCATACCTGAATCCACTCATTGTGCTGCTAAGGGCCTGATGACATAGATTTCATTGCTGAGTGATACTGCTTTGTACGTAAGTACCACAAGTTCTTTATCCATTTTTCACTTTCTGTGATATTGAACTTGTACGGTAAACGAGGTTCTTGTAAACAGAGGCGTCCCAAACTTTGGGGTGGCTGTGTCTTTTTGATTTTAATTTCCCTAAGCTATAGGACCATAAGTGGAAGTGCCCTAGGCTCTGTTGCTTTGTTTTTTAGATGTTTCAGGAAACACCATACACTTCTCCCGAGTGTCTGTTAGCAATTTACATCCCGCCCATCAGCATAACAAGGTTCCCAGTTCTCCATGGCCTGTCCTGCCTTTCTGGATTTTACACTTTTTTCAGATGGCCCTTTTGACCGGGTGGAAGTGAGACTTCATTGTAGTGCAGATTTCCTTTGCAAGCTTGCTTGGTTGGCCAAAAAGGGCGTATGCGTTTTTTCCTGAATATATTCAGGAAAAAACGCATACGCCCTTTTTGGCCAAGTGCATCATTGTGGACGTTCTGCCTCTTTTCCTATGCTTTCAATGCAATTCCAGTCTACCTCCTGAAATCGGTTTCCTGCAATTCTGCCCCGCTTTCATGTCCTCTTGGCAGCCTTACTTCAGTATATTTTTGGACGATAGCTGTCATTTATAACTCTGCAGGTTTGTGAATTACAGTGCCCCTAAGCTCCTTTCTTCAACTCGCTTTCTTGTGAGCTGGCCGCAACACCGCAGGATGGGTTCAGGCCCTAATGTGGTTCCGGCACGGCACGCTGAGCCTTTGGTTATTTCCTCTTCCTGGTGGGAAATGAAAGTTAAATTTGCCCGTCCAGACACCTCCAGCTAGTCTCTCATTGATTCTCCCTATTCCTGTTCATCTTCCGCAGAAATTGCAAACTGGTCCAAACAGGAGGTTAAAGGCGCTGACTCTCCAATTGGGGAGAGTGTTAGTTAAGTGTCTGGAATGTTGCACCTGAGTACCAGGGGCGGAAAACTGAGACATATTTGAACACGTTTCCCGATCACATGGTTGATCATACTCTAGGTTCCACGTGCATGTTTTAGCTGAAGGAAGAATACCTTAAACCTGGGTAGTTGAAACCCGTGGAATGGGTACCATGCAGTATGACTTCAAAGGGTCTTCATTTGCTCACCGAACCTCTCCAATCCTATCACTGCTGCGTTTATGCCCCTGTACACATGCTTGACTCTCTTTCGGAGACATAGCAATCCATAGGTTTTAAGATACTTACTAGTCAGGTACATTCTTAGGCGTTTAATATGGGGTGTTGAGTCCATTTCGTTGAGCAAGGAGTAGCTCTTGTCTAATCCATATTTGGCTTAAGGAACTTTATCTGTGCTCATTTCCATCTCTGGTTTTATGCAGCACCCCAACTCACCTTTACCCTTAAGCAAGCATAAGTTGGTTTTCTAAATTTGAGACCCTGTTCTGTTCTGTAATTCAGTTCCTGTGTAGCCAAGTTTACATTCCGTGTATTACTGATATCTTATGATGTTTCTTTTTCTGTGTGACTTATTTCAGTTAGAATCATCGTACCTGAATCCACTCATTATGCTGCTACCGGCCTGATGACATAGATTTCATTGCTGAGTGATACTGCATTGTACGTAAGTACCACAAGTTCTTTATCCATTTTTCACATTCTGTGATATTGAACTTGTACCGTAAACGAGGTTCTTGTAAACAGAGGCGTCACAAACTTTGGGGTGGCTGTGTCTTTTTGATTTTAATTTCCCTAAGCTATAGGACCATAAGTGGAAGTGCCCTAGGCTCTGTTGCTTTGTTTTTTAGATGTTTCAGGAAACACCATACACTTCTCCCGAGTGTCTGTTGGCAATTTACATCCCGCCCATCAGCATAACAAGGCTCCCAGTTCTCCATGGCCTGTCCTGCCTTTCTGGATTTTACACTTTTTTCAGATGGCCCTTTAGACCGGGCGGAAGTGAGACTTCATTGTACTGCAGATTTCCTTTGCAAGTTTGCTTGTTTGGCCAAAAAGGGCGTATGCGTTTTTTCCTGAATATATTCAGGAAAAAACGCATATGCCCTTTTTGGCCAAGTGCATCATTGTGGACGTTCTGCCTCTTTTCCTATGCTTTCAATGCAATTCCAGTCTACCTCCTGAAATCGGTTTCCTGCAATTCTGCCCCGCTTTCAAGTCCTCTTGGCAGCCTTACTTCAGTATATTTTTGGACGATAGCTGTCATTTATAACTCTGCAGGTTTCTGAATTACAGTGCCCCTGAGCTCCTTTCTTCAACTCGCTTTCTTGTGAGCTGGCCCCCACACCGGTGGATGGCTTCAGGCCCTAATCTGGTTCCAGCACGGCACGCTGAGCCTTTGGTTATTTCCTCTTCCTGGTGGGAAATGAAAGTTAAATTTGCCCGTCCCGACACCTCCAGCTAGTCTCTCATTGGTCCTCCCTATTCCTGTTCATCTTCCGCAGAAATTGCAAACTGGGCAAAACAGGAGTTTAAAGGTGCTGACTCTCCAATTGGGGAGAGTGTTAGTAAAGCGTCTGGAATGTTGCACCCGAGTACCAGGGGAGGAAAACTGAAACATATTTGAACACGTCTCCCGATCACACGGTTGATCATACTCTAGGTTCCACATGCATGTTTTAGCTGAAGGACGAATACCTTAAACCTGGTTAGTTGAAACCCGTGGAATGGGTACCATGCAATATGACTTCAAAGGGTCTTCATTTGCTCACCGAACCTCTCCAATCCTATCACTGCTGCGTTTATGCCCCTGTACACACGCTTGATTCTCTTTTGGAGACATAGCAATCCATAGGTTTTAAGAAACTTACTAGTCAGGTACATTCTTAGGCGTTTAATATGGGGTGTTGAGTCCATTTCGTTGAGCAAGGAGTAGCTCTTGTCTATTCCATATTTGGCTTAAGGAACTTTATCTGTGCTCATTTCAATCTCTGGTTTTATGCAGCACCCCAACTCACCTTTCCCCTTAAGCAAGCATAAGTTGGTTTTCTAAATTTGAGACCCTGTTCTGTTCTGTAATTCAGTTACTGTGTAGCCAAGTTTACATTCCGTGTATTACTGATATCTTATGATGTTTCTTTTTCTGTGTGACTTATTTCAGTTAGAATCATCATACCTGAATCCACTCATTGTGCTGCTAAGGGCCTGATGACATAGATTTCATTGCTGAGTGATACTGCATTGTACGTAAGTACCACAAGTTCTTTATCCATTTTTCACTTTCTGTGATATTGAACTTGTACGGTAAACGAGGTTCTTGTAAACAGAGGCGTCCCAAACTTTGGGGTGGCTGTGTCTTTTTGATTTTAATTTCCCTAAGCTATAGGACCATAAGTGGAAGTGCCCTAGGCTCTGTTGCTTTGTTTTTTAGATGTTTCAGGAAACACCATACACTTCTCCCGAGTGTCTGTTGGCAATTTACATCCCGCTCATCAACATAACAAGGCTCCCAGTTCTCCATGGCCTGTCCTGCCTTTCTGGATTTTACACTTTTTGCAGATGGCCCTTTTGACCGGGGGGAAGTGAGACTTCATTGTAGTGCAGATTTCCTTTGCAAGTTTGCTTGGTTGGCCAAAAAGGGCGTATGCGTTTTTTCCTGAATATATTCAGGAAAAAACGCATACGCCCTTTTTGGCCAAGTGCATCATTGTGGACGTTCTGCCTCTTTTCCTATGCTTTCAATGCAATTCCAGTCTACCTCCTGAAATCGGTTTCCTGCAATTCTGCCCCGCTTTCAAGTCCTCTTGGCAGCCTTACTTCAGTATATTTTTGGACGATAGCTGTCATTTATAACTCTGCAGGTTTGTGAATTACAGTGCCCCTGAGCTCCTTTCTTCAACTCGCTTTCTTGTGACCTGGCCGAAACACCGCAGGATGGCTTCAGGCCCTAATCTGGTTCCGGCACGGCACGCTGAGCCTTTGGTTAATTCCTCTTCCTGGTGGGAAATGAGAGTTAAATTTGCCCGTCCAGACACCTGCAGCTAGTCTCTCATTGGTTCTCGCTATTCCTGTTCATCTTCCGCAGAAATTGCAAACTGGGCCAAACGGGAGGTTAAAGGGACTGACTCTCCAAGTCGGGAGAGTGTTAGTAAAGCGTCTGGAATGTTGCACCTGAGTACCAGGGTACGAAAACTGAGACATATTTGAACACGTCTCCCGATCACATGGTTGATCATACTCTAGGTTCCACATGCATGTTTTAGCTGAAGGAAGAATACCTTAAACCTGGGTAGTTGAAACCCGTGGAATGGGTACCATGCAATATGACTTCAAAGGGTCTTCATTTGCTCACCGAACCTCTCCAATCCTATCGCTGCTGCGTTTATGCCCCTGTACACACGCTTGATTCTCTTTTGGAGACATAGCAATCCATAGGTTTTAAGATACTTACTAGTCAGGTACATTCTTAGGCGTTTAATATGAGGTGTTGAGTCCATTTCGTTGAGCAAGGAGTAGCTCTTGTCTATTCCATATTTGGCTTAAGGAACTTTATCTGTGCTCATTTCAATCTCTGGTTTTATGCAGCACCCCAACTCACCTTTCCCCTTAAGCAAGCATAAGTTGGTTTTCTAAATTTGAGACCCTGTTCTGTTCTGTAATTCAGTTCCTGTGTAGCCAAGTTTACATTCCGTGTATTACTGATATCTTATGATGTTTCTTTTTCTGTGTGACTTATTTCAGTTAGAATCATCATACCTGAATCCACTCATTGTGCTGCTAAGGGCCTGATGACATAGATTTCATTGCTGAGTGATATTGCTTTGTAAGTAAATACCACAACTTCTTTATCCATTTTTCACTTTCTGCGTTGTTGAACTTGTACTGTAAACAAGGTTCTTGTAAACAGAGGCGTCCCAAACTTTGGGGTGGCTGTGTCTTTTTGATTTTAATTTCCCTAAGCTATAGGACCATAAGTGGAAGTGCCCTAGGCTCTGTTGCTTTGTTTTTTAGATGTTTCAGGAAACACCATACACTTCTCCCGAGTTTCTGTTGGCAATTTACATCCCGCCCATCAGCATAACAAGGCTCCCAGTTCTCCATGGCCTGTCCTGCCTTTCTGGATTTTACACTTTTTTCAGATGGCCCTTTTGACCGGGGGGAAGTGAGACTTCATTGTAGTGCAGATTTCCTTTGCAAGTTTGCTTGGTTGGCCAAAAAGGGCGTATGCGTTTTTTCCTGAATATATTCAGGAAAAAACGCATACGCCCTTTTTGGCCAAGTGCATCATTGTGGACGTTCTGCCTCTTTTCCTATGCTTTCAATGCAATTCCAGTCTACCTCCTGAAATCGGTTTCCTGCAATTCTGCCCCGCATTCAAGTCCTCTTGGCAGCCTTACTTCAGTATATTTTTGGACGATAGCTGTCATTTATAACTCTGCAGGTTTGTGAATTACAGTGCCCCTGAGCTCCTTTCTTCAACTCGCTTTCTTGTGACCTGGCTGAAACACCGCAGGATGGCTTCAGGCCCTAATCTGGTTCCGGCACGGCACGCTGAGCCTTTGGTTAATTCCTCTTCCTGGTGGGAAATGAGAGTTAAATATGCCCGTCCAGACACCTCCAGCTAGTCTCTCATTGGTTCTCGCTATTCCTGTTCATCTTCCGCAGAAATTGCAAACTGTGCCAAACGGGAGGTTAAAGGGACTGACTCTCCAAGTCGGGAGAGTGTTAGTAAAGCGTCTGGAATGTTGCACCTGAGTACCAGGGTACGAAAACTGAGACATATTTGAACACGTCTCCCGATCACATGGTTGATCATACTCTAGGTTCCACATGCATGTTTTAGCTGAAGGAAGAATACCTTAAACCTGGGTAGTTGAAACCCGTGGAATGGGTACCATGCAATATGACTTCAAAGGGTCTTCATTTGCTCACCGAACCTCTCCAATCCTATCACTGCTGCGTTTATGCCCCTGTACACACGCTTGATTCTCTTTTGGAGACATAGCAATCCATAGGTTTTAAGATACTTACTAGTCAGGTACATTCTTAGGCGTTTAATATGGGGTGTTGAGTCCATTTCGTTGAGCAAGGAGTAGCTCTTGTCTATTCCATATTTGGCTTAAGGAACTTTATCTGTGCTCATTTCAATCTCTGGTTTTATGCAGCACCCCAACTCACCTTTCCCCTTAAGCAAGCATAAGTTGGTTTTCTAAATTTGAGACCCTGTTCTGTTCTGTAATTCAGTTCCTGTGTAGCCAAGTTTACATTCCGTGTATTACTGATATCTTATGATGTTTCTTTTTCTGTGTGACTTATTTCAGTTAGAATCATCATACCTGAATCCACTCATTGTGCTGCTAAGGGCCTGATGACATAGATTTCATTGCTGAGTGATATTGCTTTGTAAGTAAATACCACAACTTCTTTATCCATTTTTCACTTTCTGCGATGTTGAACTTCTACTGTAAACGAGGTTCTTGTAAACAGAGGCGTCCCAAACTTTGGGGTGGCTGTGTCTTTTTGATTTTAATTTCCCTAAGCTATAGGACCATAAGTGGAAGTGCCCTAGGCTCTGTTGCTTTGTTTTTTAGATGTTTCAGGAAACACCATACACTTCTCCCGAGTGGCTGTTGGCAATTTACATCCCGCCCATCAGCATAACAAGGCTCCCAGTTCTCCATGGCCTGTCCTGCCTTTCTGGATTTTACGCTTTTTTCAGATGGCCCTTTTGACCGGGGGGAAGTGAGACTTCATTGTAGTGCAGATTTCCTTTGCAAGCTTGCTTGGTTGGCCAAAAAGGGCGTATGCGTTTTTTCCTGAATATATTCAGGAAAAAACGCATACGCCCTTTTTGGCCAAGTGCATTATTGTGGACGTTCTGCCTCTTTTCCTATGCTTTCAATGCAATTCCAGTCTACCTCCTGAAATCGGTTTCCTGCAATTCTGCCCCGCTTTCAAGTCCTCTTGGCAGCCTTACTTCAGTATACTTTTGGACGATAGCTGTCATTTATAACTCTGCAGGTTTGCGAATTACAGTGCCCCGAGCTCCTTTCTTCAACTCGCTTTCTTGTGACCTGGCCGCAACACCGCAGGATGGCTTCAGGCCCTAAACTGGTTCCGGCATGGCACGCTGAGCCTTTGGTTGTTTCCTCTTCCTGGTGGGAAATGAGAGTTAAATTTGCCCGTCCAGACACCTCCAGCTAGTCTCTCATTGGTTCTCGCTATTCCTGTTCATCTTCCGCAGAAATTGCAAACTGGGCCAAACGGGAGGTTAAAGGGACTGACTCTCCAAGTCGGGAGAGTGTTAGTAAAGCGTCTGGAATGTTGCACCTGAGTACCAGGGTACGAAAACTGAGACATATTTGAACACGTCTCCCGATCACATGGTTGATCATACTCTAGGTTCCACATGCATGTTTTAGCTGAAGGAAGAATACCTTAAACCTGGGTAGTTGAAACCCGTGGAATGGGTACCATGCAATATGACTTCAAAGGGTCTTCATTTGCTCACCGAACCTCTCCAATCCTATCGCTGCTGCGTTTATGCCCCTGTACACACGCTTGATTCTCTTTTGGAGACATAGCAATCCATAGGTTTTAAGATACTTACTAGTCAGGTACATTCTTAGGCGTTTAATATGAGGTGTTGAGTCCATTTCGTTGAGCAAGGAGTAGCTCTTGTCTATTCCATATTTGGCTTAAGGAACTTTATCTGTGCTCATTTCAATCTCTGGTTTTATGCAGCACCCCAACTCACCTTTCCCCTTAAGCAAGCATAAGTTGGTTTTCTAAATTTGAGACCCTGTTCTGTTCTGTAATTCAGTTCCTGTGTAGCCAAGTTTACATTCCGTGTATTACTGATATCTTATGATGTTTCTTTTTCTGTGTGACTTATTTCAGTTAGAATCATCATACCTGAATCCACTCATTGTGCTGCTAAGGGCCTGATGACATAGATTTCATTGCTGAGTGATATTGCTTTGTAAGTAAATACCACAACTTCTTTATCCATTTTTCACTTTCTGCGTTGTTGAACTTGTACTGTAAACAAGGTTCTTGTAAACAGAGGCGTCCCAAACTTTGGGGTGGCTGTGTCTTTTTGATTTTAATTTCCCTAAGCTATAGGACCATAAGTGGAAGTGCCCTAGGCTCTGTTGCTTTGTTTTTTAGATGTTTCAGGAAACACCATACACTTCTCCCGAGTTTCTGTTGGCAATTTACATCCCGCCCATCAGCATAACAAGGCTCCCAGTTCTCCATGGCCTGTCCTGCCTTTCTGGATTTTACACTTTTTTCAGATGGCCCTTTTGACCGGGGGGAAGTGAGACTTCATTGTAGTGCAGATTTCCTTTGCAAGTTTGCTTGGTTGGCCAAAAAGGGCGTATGCGTTTTTTCCTGAATATATTCAGGAAAAAACGCATACGCCCTTTTTGGCCAAGTGCATCATTGTGGACGTTCTGCCTCTTTTCCTATGCTTTCAATGCAATTCCAGTCTACCTCCTGAAATCGGTTTCCTGCAATTCTGCCCCGCATTCAAGTCCTCTTGGCAGCCTTACTTCAGTATATTTTTGGACGATAGCTGTCATTTATAACTCTGCAGGTTTGTGAATTACAGTGCCCCTGAGCTCCTTTCTTCAACTCGCTTTCTTGTGACCTGGCTGAAACACCGCAGGATGGCTTCAGGCCCTAATCTGGTTCCGGCACGGCACGCTGAGCCTTTGGTTAATTCCTCTTCCTGGTGGGAAATGAGAGTTAAATATGCCCGTCCAGACACCTCCAGCTAGTCTCTCATTGGTTCTCGCTATTCCTGTTCATCTTCCGCAGAAATTGCAAACTGTGCCAAACGGGAGGTTAAAGGGACTGACTCTCCAAGTCGGGAGAGTGTTAGTAAAGCGTCTGGAATGTTGCACCTGAGTACCAGGGTACGAAAACTGAGACATATTTGAACACGTCTCCCGATCACATGGTTGATCATACTCTAGGTTCCACATGCATGTTTTAGCTGAAGGAAGAATACCTTAAACCTGGATAGTTGAAACCCGTGGAATGGATACCATGCAATATGACTTCAAAGGGTCTTCATTTGCTCAGTGAACCTCTCCAATCTTATCACTGCTGCGTTTATGCCCCTGTACACATGCTTGATTCTCTTTCGGAGACATAGCAATCCATAGGTTTTAAGATACTTACTAGTCAGGTACATTCTTAGGCGTTTAATATGGGGTGTTGAGTCCATTTCGTTGAGCAAGGAGTAGCTCTTGTCTATTCCATATTTGGCTTAAGGAACTTTATCTGTGCTCATTTCAATCTCTGGTTTTATGCAGCACCCCAACTCACCTTTCCCCTTAAGCAAGCATAAGTTGGTTTTCTAAATTTGAGACCCTGTTCTGTTCTGTAATTCAGTTCCTGTGTAGCCAAGTTTACATTCCGTGTATTACTGATATCTTATGATGTTTCTTTTTCTGTGTGACTTATTTCAGTTAGAATCATCATACCTGAATCCACTCATTGTGCTGCTAAGGGCCTGATGACATAGATTTCATTGCTGAGTGATATTGCTTTGTAAGTAAATACCACAACTTCTTTATCCATTTTTCACTTTCTGCGATGTTGAACTTCTACTGTAAACGAGGTTCTTGTAAACAGAGGCGTCCCAAACTTTGGGGTGGCTGTGTCTTTTTGATTTTAATTTCCCTAAGCTATAGGACCATAAGTGGAAGTGCCCTAGGCTCTGTTGCTTTGTTTTTTAGATGTTTCAGGAAACACCATACACTTCTCCCGAGTGGCTGTTGGCAATTTACATCCCGCCCATCAGCATAACAAGGCTCCCAGTTCTCCATGGCCTGTCCTGCCTTTCTGGATTTTACGCTTTTTTCAGATGGCCCTTTTGACCGGGGGGAAGTGAGACTTCATTGTAGTGCAGATTTCCTTTGCAAGCTTGCTTGGTTGGCCAAAAAGGGCGTATGCGTTTTTTCCTGAATATATTCAGGAAAAAACGCATACGCCCTTTTTGGCCAAGTGCATTATTGTGGACGTTCTGCCTCTTTTCCTATGCTTTCAATGCAATTCCAGTCTACCTCCTGAAATCGGTTTCCTGCAATTCTGCCCCGCTTTCAAGTCCTCTTGGCAGCCTTACTTCAGTATACTTTTGGACGATAGCTGTCATTTATAACTCTGCAGGTTTGCGAATTACAGTGCCCCGAGCTCCTTTCTTCAACTCGCTTTCTTGTGACCTGGCCGCAACACCGCAGGATGGCTTCAGGCCCTAAACTGGTTCCGGCATGGCACGCTGAGCCTTTGGTTGTTTCCTCTTCCTGGTGGGAAATGAGAGTTAAATTTGCCCGTCCAGACACCTCCAGCTAGTCTCTCATTGGTTCTCCCTATTCCTGTTCATCTTCCGCAGAAATTGCAAACTGGGCCAAACAGGAGATTAAAGGCGCTGACTCTCCAAGTGGGGAGAGTGTTAGTGAAGCATCTGGAATGTTGCACCCGAGTACCAGGGGAGGGAAACTGAGACATATTTGAACACGTCTCCCGTTCACACGGTTGATCATACTCTGGGTTCCACATGCATGTTTTAGCTGAAGGAAGAATAACTTAAACCTGGGTAGTTAAACCCGTGTAATGGGTACCATGCAATATGACTTCAAAGGGTCTTCATTTGCTCACCGAACCTCTCCAATCCTATCACTGCTGCGTTTATGCCCCTGTACACACGCTTGATTCTCTTTTGGAGACATAGCAATCCATAGGTTTTAAGATACTTACTATTCAGGAACATGCTTAGGCGTTTAATATGGGGTGTTGAGTCCATTTCGTTGAGCAAGGAGTAGCTCTTGTCTATTCCTTATTTGGCTTAAGGAACTTTATCTGTGCTCATTTCAATCTCTGGTTTTATGCAGCACCCCAACTCACCTTTCCCCTTAAGCAAGCATAAGTTGGTTTTCTAAATTTGAGACCCTGTTCTGTTCTGTAATTCAGTTACTGTGTAGCCAAGTTTACATTCCGTGTATTACTGATATCTTATGATGTTTCTTTTTCTGTGTGACTTATTTCAGTTAGAATCATCGTACCTGAATCCACTCATTATGCTGCTACGGGCCTGATGACATAGATTTCATTGCTGAGTGATACTGCATTGTACGTAAGTACCACAAGTTCTTTATCCATTTTTCACTTTCTGTGATATTGAACTTGTACGGTAAACGAGGTTCTTGTAAACAGAGGCGTCCCAAACTTTGGGGTGGCTGTGTCTTTTTGATTTTAATTTCCCTAAGCTATAGGACCATAAGTGGAAGTGCCCTAGGCTCTGTTGCTTTGTTTTTTAGATGTTTCAGGAAACACCATACACTTCTCCCGAGTGTCTGTTGGCAATTTACATCCCGCTCATCAACATAACAAGGCTCCCAGTTCTCCATGGCCTGTCCTGCCTTTCTGGATTTTACACTTTTTGCAGATGGCCCTTTTGACCGGGGGGAAGTGAGACTTCATTGTAGTGCAGATTTCCTTTGCAAGTTTGCTTGGTTGGCCAAAAAGGGCGTATGCGTTTTTTCCTGAATATATTCAGGAAAAAACGCATACGCCCTTTTTGGCCAAGTGCATCATTGTGGACGTTCTGCCTCTTTTCCTATGCTTTCAATGCAATTCCAGTCTACCTCCTGAAATCGGTTTCCTGCAATTCTGCCCCGCTTTCAAGTCCTCTTGGCAGCCTTACTTCAGTATATTTTTGGACGATAGCTGTCATTTATAACTTTGCAGGTTTGTGAATTACAGTGCCCCGGAGCTCCTTTCTTCAACTCGCTTTCTTGTGACCTGGCTGCAACACCGCAGGATGGCTTCAGGCCCTAATCTGGTTCCGGCACGGCATGCTGAGCCTTTGGTTAATTCCTCTTCCTGGTGGGAAATGAGAGTTAAATTTGCCCGTCCAGACACCTCCAGCTAGTCTCTCATTGGTTCTCGCTATTCCTGTTCATCTTCCGCAGAAATTGCAAACTGGGCCAAACGGGAGGTTAAAGGGACTGACTCTCCAAGTCGGGAGAGTGTTAGTAAAGCGTCTGGAATGTTGCCCCTGAGTACCAGAGTACGAAAACTGAGAAATATTTGAACACGTTTCCCGATCACATGGTTGATCATACTCTAGGTTCCACATGCATGTTTTAGCTGAAGGAAGAATACCTTAAACCTGGGTAGTTGAAACCCGTGGAATGGGTACCATGCAATATGACTTCAAAGGGTCTTCATTTGCTCAGTGAACCTCTCCAATCTTATCACTGCTGCGTTTATGCCCCTGTACACATGCTTGATTCTCTTTCGGAGACATAGCAATCCATAGGTTTTAAGATACTTACTAGTCAGGTACATTCTTAGGCGTTTAATATGGGGTGTTGAGTCCATTTCGTTGAGCAAGGAGTAGCTCTTGTCTATTCCATATTTGGCTTAAGGAACTTTATCTGTGCTCATTTCAATCTCTGGTTTTATGCAGCACCCCAACTCACCTTTCCCCTTAAGCAAGCATAAGTTGGTTTTCTAAATTTGAGACCCTGTTCTGTTCTGTAATTCAGTTCCTGTGTAGCCAAGTTTACATTCCGTGTATTACTGATATCTTATGATGTTTCTTTTTCTGTGTGACTTATTTCAGTTAGTATCATCATACCTGAATCCACTCATTGTGCTGCTAAGGGCCTGATGACATAGATTTCATTGCTGAGTGATATTGCTTTGTAAGTAAATACCACAACTTCTTTATCCATTTTTCACTTTGTGCGATGTTGAACTTCTACTGTAAACAAGGTTCTTGTAAACAGAGGCGTCCCAAACTTTGGGGTGGCTGTGTCTTTTTGATTTTAATTTCCCTAAGCTATAGGACCATAAGTGGAAGTGCCCTAGGCTCTGTTGCTTTGTTTTTTAGATGTTTCAGGAAACACCATACACTTCTCCCGAGTGTCTGTTGGCAATATACATCCCGCCCATCAGCATAACAAGGTTCCCAGTTCTCCATGGCCTGTCCTGCCTTTCTGGATTTTACACTTTTTTCAGATGGCCCTTTTGACCGGGGGGAAGTGAGACTTCATTGTAGTGCAGATTTCCTTTGCAAGCTTGCTTGGTTGGCCAAAAAGGGCGTATGCGTTTTTTCCTGAATATATTCAGGAAAAAACGCATACGCCCTTTTTGGCCAAGTGCATCATTGTGGACGTTCTGCCTCTTTTCCTATGCTTTCAATGCAATTCCAGTCTACCTCCTGAAATCGGTTTCCTGCAATTCTGCCCCGCTTTCAAGTCCTCTTGGCAGTCTTACTTCAGTATATTTTTGGACGATAGCTGTCATTTATAACTCTGCAGGTTTGTGAATTACAGTGCCCCGAGCTCCTTTCTTAAACTCGCTTTCTTGTGACCTGGCCGCAGCACCGCAGGATGGCTTCAGGCCCTAAACTGGTTCCGGCATGGCACGCTGAGCCTTTGGTTGTTTCCTCTTCCTGGTGGGAAATGAGAGTTAAATTTGCCCGTCCAGACACCTCCAGCTAGTCTCTCATTGGTTCTCCCTATTCCTGTTCATCTTCCGCAGAAATTGCAAACTGGGCCAAACAGGAGATTAAAGGCGCTGACTCTCCAAGTGGGGAGAGTGTTAGTGAAGCGTCTGGAATGTTGCACCCGAATACCAGGGGAGGGAAACTGAGACATATTTGAACACGTCTCCCGTTCACACGGTTGATCATACTCTGGGTTCCACATGCATGTTTTAGCTGAAGGAAGAATAACTTAAACCTGGGTAGTTAAAACCCGTGGAATGGGTACCATGCAATATGACTTCAAAGGGTCTTCATTTGCTCACCGAACCTCTCCAATCCTATCACTGCTGCGTTTATGCCCCTGTACACACGCTTGATTCTCTTTTGGAGACATAGCAATCCATAGGTTTTAAGATACTTACTAGTCAGGTACATTCTTAGGCGTTTAATATGGGGTGTTGAGTCCATTTCGTTGAGCAAGGAGTAGCTCTTGTCTATTCCATATTTGGCTTAAGGAACTTTATCTGTGCTCATTTCAATCTCTGGTTTTATGCAGCACCCCAACTCACCTTTCCCCTTAAGCAAGCATAAGTTGGTTTTCTAAATTTGAGACCCTGTTCTGTTCTGTAATTCAGTTACTGTGTAGCCAAGTTTACATTCCGTGTATTAGTGATATCTTATGATGTTTCTTTTTCTGTGTGACTTATTTCAGTTAGAATCATCATACCTGAATCCACTCATTGTGCTGTTAAGGGCCTGATGACATAGATTTCAGTGCTGAGTGATATTGCTTTGTAAGTAAATACCACAAGTTCTTTATCCATTTTTCACTTTCTGTGATATTGAACTTGTACAGTAAACGAGGTTTTTGTAAACAGAGGCGTCCCAAACTTTGGGGTGGCTGTGTCTTTTTGATTTTAATTTCCCTAAGCTATAGGACCATAAGTGGAAGTGCCCTAGGCTCTGTTGCTTTGTTTTTTAGATGTTTCAGGAAACACCATACACTTCTCCCGAGTGTCTGTTGGCAATTTACATCCCGCCCATCAGCATAACAAGGCTCCCAGTTCTCCATGGCCTGTCCTGCCTTTCTGGATTTTACACTTTTTTCAGATGGCCCTTTTGACCGGGTGGAAGTGAGACTTCATTGTAGTGCAGATTTCCTTTGCAAGTTTGCTTGGTTGGCCAAAAAGGGCGTATGCGTTTTTTCCTGAATATATTCAGGAAAAAACGCATACGCCCTTTTTGGCCAAGTGCATCATTGTGGACGTTCTGCCTCTTTTCCTATTCTTTCAATGCAATTCCAGTCTACCTCCTGAAATCGGTTTCCTGCAATTCTGCCCCGCTTTCAAGTCCTCTTGGCAGCCTTACTTCAGTATATTTTTGGACGATAGCTGTCATTTATAACTCTGCACGTTTGTGAATTACAGTGCCCCTGAGCTCCTTTCTTCAACTCGCTTTCTTGTGACCTGGCCGCAACACCGCAGGATGGCTTCAGGCCCTAATCTGGTTCGGGCACGGCACGCTGAGCCTTTGGTTAATTCCTATTCCTGGTGGGAAATGAGAGTTAAATTCGCCCGTCCAGACACCTCCAGCTAGTCTCTCATTGGTTCTCCCTATTCCTGTTCATCTTCCGCAGAAATTGCAAACTGGGCCAAACAGGGGGTTAAAGGCGCTGACTCTCCAAGTGGGGAGAGTGTTAGTGAAGCGTCTGGAATGTTGCACCCGAGTACCAGGGGAGGAAAACTGAGACATATTTGAACACATCTCCCGTTCACACGGTTGATCATACTCTGGGTTCCACATGCATGTTTTAGCTGAAGGAAGAATAACATAAACCTGGGTAGTTAAAATCCGTGGAATGGGTACCATGCAATATGACTTCAAAGGGTCTGCATTTGCTCACCGAACCTCTCCAATCCTATCACTGCTGCGTTTATGCCCCTGTACACACGCTTGATTCTCTTTTGGAGACATAGCAATCCATAGGTTTTAAGATACTTACTAGTCAGGTACATTCTTAGGCGTTTAATATGAGGTGTTGAGTCCATTTCGTTGAGCAAGGAGTAGCTCTTGTCTATTCCATATTTGGCTTAAGGAACTTTATCTGTGCTCATTTCAATCTCTGGTTTTATGCAGCACCCCAACTCACCTTTCCCCTTAAGCAAGCATAAGATGGTTTTCTAAATTTGAGACCCTGTTCTGTTTTGGAATTCAGTTCCTGTGTAGCCAAGTTTACATTCCGTGTATTACTGATATCTTATGATGTTTCTTTTTCTGTATGACTTATTTCAGTTAGAATCGTCGTACCTGAATCCACTCATTATGCTGCTACGGGCCTGATGACATAGATTTCATTGCTGAGTGATACTGCATTGTACGTAAGTACCACAAGTTCTTTATCCATTTTTCACTTTCTGTGATATTGAACTTGTACGGTAAACGAGGTTCTTGTAAACAGAGGCGTCCCAAACTTTGGGGTGGCTGTGTCTTTTTGATTTTAATTTCCCTAAGCTATAGGACCATAAGTGGAAGTGCCCTAGGCTCTGTTGCTTTGTTTTTTAGATGTTTCAGGAAACACCATACACTTCTCCCGAGTGTCTGTTGGCAATTTACATCCCGCCAATAGCATAACAAGGCTCCCAGTTCTCCATGGCCTGTCCTGCCTTTCTGGATTTTACACTTTTTTCAGATGGCCCTTTTGACCGGGGGGAAGTGAGACTTCATTGTAGTGCAGATTTCCTTTGCAAGTTTGCTTGGTTGGCCAAAAAGTGCGTATGCGTTTTTTCCTGAATATATTCAGGAAAAAACGCATATGCCCTTTTTGGCCAAGTGCATCATTGTGGACGTTCTGCCTCTTTTCCTATGCTTTCAATGCAATTCCAGTCTACCTCCTGAAATCGGTTTCCTGCAATTCTGCCCCGCTTTCAAGTCCTCTTGGCAGCCTTACTTCAGTATATTTTTGGACGATAGCTGTCATTTATAACTCTGCAGGTTTGTGAATTACAGTGCCCCTGAGCTCCTTTCTTCAACTCGCTTTCTTTTGAGCTGGCCGCAACACCGCAGGATGGCTTCAGGCCCTAATCTGGTTCCGGCACGGCACGCTGAGCCTTTGGTTAATTCCTCTTCCTGGTGGGAAATGAGAGTTAAATTTGCCCGTCCAGACACCTCCAGCTAGTCTCTCATTGGTTCTCGCTATTCCTGTTCATCTTCCGCAGAAATTGCAAACTGGGCCAAACAGGAGGTTAAAGGGACTGACTCTCCAAGTCGGGAGAGTGTTAGTAAAGCATCTGGAATGTTGCACCCGAGTACCAGGGTACGAAAACTGAGACATATTTGAACACGTCCCCCGTTCACACGGTTGGTCATACTCTGGGTTCCACATGCATGTTTTAGCTGAAGGAAGAATACCTTAAACCTGGGTAGTTGAAACCCGTGGAATGGGTACCATGCAATATGACTTCAAAGGGTCTTCATTTGCTCACCGAACCTCTCCAATCCTATCACTGCTGCGTTTATGCCCCTGTACACACGCTTGATTCTCTTTTGGAGACATAGCAATCCATAGGTTTTAAGATACTTACTAGTCAGGTACATTCTTAGGCGTTTAATATGGGGTGTTGAGTCCTTTTCGTTGAGCAAGGAGTAGCTCTTGTCTATTCCATATTTGGCTTAAGGAACGTAATCTGTGCTCATTTCCATCTCTGGTTTTATGCAGCACCCCAACTCACCTTTACCCTTAAGCAAGTTGGTTTTCTAAATTTGAGACCCTGTTCTGTTCTGTAATTCATTTCCTGTGTAGTCCAGTTTACATTCCGTGTATTAGTGATATCTTATGATGTTTCTTTTTCTGTGTGACTTATTTCAGTTAGAATCATCGTACCTGAATCCACTCATTATTCTGCTACGGGCCTGATGACATAGATTTCATTGCTGAGTGATACTGCATTGTACGTAAGTACCACAAGTTCTTTATCCATTTTTCACTTTCTGTGATATTGAACTTGTACGGTAAACCAGGTTCTTGTAAACAGAGGCATCCCAAACTTTGGGGTGGCTGTGTCTTTTTGATTTTAATTTCCCTAAGCTATAGGACCATAAGTGGAAGTGCCCTAGGCTCTGTTGCTTTGTTTTTTAGATGTTTCAGGAAACACCATACACTTCTCCCGAGTGTCTGTTAGCAATTTACATCCCGCCCATCAGCATAACAAGGTTCCCAGTTCTCCATGGCCTGTCCTGCCTTTCTGGATTTTACACTTTTTTCAGATGGCCCTTTTGACCGGGTGGAAGTGAGACTTCATTGTAGTGCAGATTTCCTTTGCAAGCTTGCTTGGTTGGCCAAAAAGGGCGTATGCGTTTTTTCCTGAATATATTCAGGAAAAAACGCATACGCCCTTTTTGGCCAAGTGCATCATTGTGGACGTTCTGCCTCTTTTCCTATGCTTTCAATGCAATTCCAGTCTACCTCCTGAAATCGGTTTCCTGCAATTCTGCCCCGCTTTCATGTCCTCTTGGCAGCCTTACTTCAGTATATTTTTGGACAATAGCTGTCATTTATAACTCTGCAGGTTTGTGAATTACAGTGCCCCTAAGCTCCTTTCTTCAACTCGCTTTCTTGTGAGCTGGCCGCAACACCGCAGGATGGGTTCAGGCCCTAATGTGGTTCCGGCACGGCACGCTGAGCCTTTGGTTATTTCCTCTTCCTGGTGGGAAATGAAAGTTAAATTTGCCCGTCCAGACACCTCCAGCTAGTCTCTCATTGATTCTCCCTATTCCTGTTCATCTTCCGCAGAAATTGCAAACTGGTCCAAACAGGAGGTTAAAGGCGCTGACTCTCCAATTGGGGAGAGTGTTAGTTAAGTGTCTGGAATGTTGCACCTGAGTACCAGGGGCGGAAAACTGAGACATATTTGAACACGTTTCCCGATCACATGGTTGATCATACTCTAGGTTCCACGTGCATGTTTTAGCTGAAGGAAGAATAACTTAAACCTGGGTAGTTAAAACCCGTGGAATGGGTACCATGCAATATGACTTCAAAGGGTCTTCATTTGCTCACCGAACCTCTCCAATCCTATCACTGCTGCGTTTATGCCCCTGTACACACGCTTGATTCTCTTTTGGAGACATAGCAATCCATAGGTTTTAAGATACTTACTAGTCAGGTACATTCTTAGGCGTTTAATATGGGGTGTTGAGTCCATTTCGTTGAGCAAGGAGTAGCTCTTGTCTATTCCATATTTGGCTTAAGGAACTTTATCTGTGCTCATTTCAATCTCTGGTTTTATGCAGCACCCCAACTCACCTTTCCCCTTAAGCAAGCATAAGTTGGTTTTCTAAATTTGAGACCCTGTTCTGTTCTGTAATTCAGTTACTGTGTAGCCAAGTTTACATTCCGTGTATTAGTGATATCTTATGATGTTTCTTTTTCTGTGTGACTTATTTCAGTTAGAATCATCATACCTGAATCCACTCATTGTGCTGTTAAGGGCCTGATGACATAGATTTCAGTGCTGAGTGATATTGCTTTGTAAGTAAATACCACAAGTTCTTTATCCATTTTTCACTTTCTGTGATATTGAACTTGTACAGTAAACGAGGTTTTTGTAAACAGAGGCGTCCCAAACTTTGGGGTGGCTGTGTCTTTTTGATTTTAATTTCCCTAAGCTATAGGACCATAAGTGGAAGTGCCCTAGGCTCTGTTGCTTTGTTTTTTAGATGTTTCAGGAAACACCATACACTTCTCCCGAGTGTCTGTTGGCAATTTACATCCCGCCCATCAGCATAACAAGGCTCCCAGTTCTCCATGGCCTGTCCTGCCTTTCTGGATTTTACACTTTTTTCAGATGGCCCTTTTGACCGGGTGGAAGTGAGACTTCATTGTAGTGCAGATTTCCTTTGCAAGTTTGCTTGGTTGGCCAAAAAGGGCGTATGCGTTTTTTCCTGAATATATTCAGGAAAAAACGCATACGCCCTTTTTGGCCAAGTGCATCATTGTGGACGTTCTGCCTCTTTTCCTATTCTTTCAATGCAATTCCAGTCTACCTCCTGAAATCGGTTTCCTGCAATTCTGCCCCGCTTTCAAGTCCTCTTGGCAGCCTTACTTCAGTATATTTTTGGACGATAGCTGTCATTTATAACTCTGCACGTTTGTGAATTACAGTGCCCCTGAGCTCCTTTCTTCAACTCGCTTTCTTGTGACCTGGCCGCAACACCGCAGGATGGCTTCAGGCCCTAATCTGGTTCGGGCACGGCACGCTGAGCCTTTGGTTAATTCCTATTCCTGGTGGGAAATGAGAGTTAAATTCGCCCGTCCAGACACCTCCAGCTAGTCTCTCATTGGTTCTCCCTATTCCTGTTCATCTTCCGCAGAAATTGCAAACTGGGCCAAACAGGGGGTTAAAGGCGCTGACTCTCCAAGTGGGGAGAGTGTTAGTGAAGCGTCTGGAATGTTGCACCCGAGTACCAGGGGAGGAAAACTGAGACATATTTGAACACATCTCCCGTTCACACGGTTGATCATACTCTGGGTTCCACATGCATGTTTTAGCTGAAGGAAGAATAACATAAACCTGGGTAGTTAAAATCCGTGGAATGGGTACCATGCAATATGACTTCAAAGGGTCTGCATTTGCTCACCGAACCTCTCCAATCCTATCACTGCTGCGTTTATGCCCCTGTACACACGCTTGATTCTCTTTTGGAGACATAGCAATCCATAGGTTTTAAGATACTTACTAGTCAGGTACATTCTTAGGCGTTTAATATGAGGTGTTGAGTCCATTTCGTTGAGCAAGGAGTAGCTCTTGTCTATTCCATATTTGGCTTAAGGAACTTTATCTGTGCTCATTTCAATCTCTGGTTTTATGCAGCACCCCAACTCACCTTTCCCCTTAAGCAAGCATAAGATGGTTTTCTAAATTTGAGACCCTGTTCTGTTTTGGAATTCAGTTCCTGTGTAGCCAAGTTTACATTCCGTGTATTACTGATATCTTATGATGTTTCTTTTTCTGTATGACTTATTTCAGTTAGAATCGTCGTACCTGAATCCACTCATTATGCTGCTACGGGCCTGATGACATAGATTTCATTGCTGAGTGATACTGCATTGTACGTAAGTACCACAAGTTCTTTATCCATTTTTCACTTTCTGTGATATTGAACTTGTACGGTAAACGAGGTTCTTGTAAACAGAGGCGTCCCAAACTTTGGGGTGGCTGTGTCTTTTTGATTTTAATTTCCCTAAGCTATAGGACCATAAGTGGAAGTGCCCTAGGCTCTGTTGCTTTGTTTTTTAGATGTTTCAGGAAACACCATACACTTCTCCCGAGTGTCTGTTGGCAATTTACATCCCGCCAATAGCATAACAAGGCTCCCAGTTCTCCATGGCCTGTCCTGCCTTTCTGGATTTTACACTTTTTTCAGATGGCCCTTTTGACCGGGGGGAAGTGAGACTTCATTGTAGTGCAGATTTCCTTTGCAAGTTTGCTTGGTTGGCCAAAAAGTGCGTATGCGTTTTTTCCTGAATATATTCAGGAAAAAACGCATATGCCCTTTTTGGCCAAGTGCATCATTGTGGACGTTCTGCCTCTTTTCCTATGCTTTCAATGCAATTCCAGTCTACCTCCTGAAATCGGTTTCCTGCAATTCTGCCCCGCTTTCAAGTCCTCTTGGCAGCCTTACTTCAGTATATTTTTGGACGATAGCTGTCATTTATAACTCTGCAGGTTTGTGAATTACAGTGCCCCTGAGCTCCTTTCTTCAACTCGCTTTCTTTTGAGCTGGCCGCAACACCGCAGGATGGCTTCAGGCCCTAATCTGGTTCCGGCACGGCACGCTGAGCCTTTGGTTAATTCCTCTTCCTGGTGGGAAATGAGAGTTAAATTTGCCCGTCCAGACACCTCCAGCTAGTCTCTCATTGGTTCTCGCTATTCCTGTTCATCTTCCGCAGAAATTGCAAACTGGGCCAAACAGGAGGTTAAAGGGACTGACTCTCCAAGTCGGGAGAGTGTTAGTAAAGCATCTGGAATGTTGCACCCGAGTACCAGGGTACGAAAACTGAGACATATTTGAACACGTCCCCCGTTCACACGGTTGGTCATACTCTGGGTTCCACATGCATGTTTTAGCTGAAGGAAGAATACCTTAAACCTGGGTAGTTGAAACCCGTGGAATGGGTACCATGCAATATGACTTCAAAGGGTCTTCATTTGCTCACCGAACCTCTCCAATCCTATCACTGCTGCGTTTATGCCCCTGTACACACGCTTGATTCTCTTTTGGAGACATAGCAATCCATAGGTTTTAAGATACTTACTAGTCAGGTACATTCTTAGGCGTTTAATATGGGGTGTTGAGTCCTTTTCGTTGAGCAAGGAGTAGCTCTTGTCTATTCCATATTTGGCTTAAGGAACGTAATCTGTGCTCATTTCCATCTCTGGTTTTATGCAGCACCCCAACTCACCTTTACCCTTAAGCAAGTTGGTTTTCTAAATTTGAGACCCTGTTCTGTTCTGTAATTCATTTCCTGTGTAGTCCAGTTTACATTCCGTGTATTAGTGATATCTTATGATGTTTCTTTTTCTGTGTGACTTATTTCAGTTAGAATCATCGTACCTGAATCCACTCATTATTCTGCTACGGGCCTGATGACATAGATTTCATTGCTGAGTGATACTGCATTGTACGTAAGTACCACAAGTTCTTTATCCATTTTTCACTTTCTGTGATATTGAACTTGTACGGTAAACCAGGTTCTTGTAAACAGAGGCATCCCAAACTTTGGGGTGGCTGTGTCTTTTTGATTTTAATTTCCCTAAGCTATAGGACCATAAGTGGAAGTGCCCTAGGCTCTGTTGCTTTGTTTTTTAGATGTTTCAGGAAACACCATACACTTCTCCCGAGTGTCTGTTAGCAATTTACATCCCGCCCATCAGCATAACAAGGTTCCCAGTTCTCCATGGCCTGTCCTGCCTTTCTGGATTTTACACTTTTTTCAGATGGCCCTTTTGACCGGGTGGAAGTGAGACTTCATTGTAGTGCAGATTTCCTTTGCAAGCTTGCTTGGTTGGCCAAAAAGGGCGTATGCGTTTTTTCCTGAATATATTCAGGAAAAAACGCATACGCCCTTTTTGGCCAAGTGCATCATTGTGGACGTTCTGCCTCTTTTCCTATGCTTTCAATGCAATTCCAGTCTACCTCCTGAAATCGGTTTCCTGCAATTCTGCCCCGCTTTCATGTCCTCTTGGCAGCCTTACTTCAGTATATTTTTGGACGATAGCTGTCATTTATAACTCTGCAGGTTTGTGAATTACAGTGCCCCTAAGCTCCTTTCTTCAACTCGCTTTCTTGTGAGCTGGCCGCAACACCGCAGGATGGGTTCAGGCCCTAATGTGGTTCCGGCACGGCACGCTGAGCCTTTGGTTATTTCCTCTTCCTGGTGGGAAATGAAAGTTAAATTTGCCCGTCCAGACACCTCCAGCTAGTCTCTCATTGATTCTCCCTATTCCTGTTCATCTTCCGCAGAAATTGCAAACTGGTCCAAACAGGAGGTTAAAGGCGCTGACTCTCCAATTGGGGAGAGTGTTAGTTAAGTGTCTGGAATGTTGCACCTGAGTACCAGGGGCGGAAAACTGAGACATATTTGAACACGTTTCCCGATCACATGGTTGATCATACTCTAGGTTCCACGTGCATGTTTTAGCTGAAGGAAGAATACCTTAAACCTGGGTAGTTGAAACCCGTGGAATGGGTACCATGCAGTATGACTTCAAAGGGTCTTCATTTGCTCACCGAACCTCTCCAATCCTATCACTGCTGCGTTTATGCCCCTGTACACATGCTTGACTCTCTTTCGGAGACATAGCAATCCATAGGTTTTAAGATACTTACTAGTCAGGTACATTCTTAGGCGTTTAATATGGGGTGTTGAGTCCATTTCGTTGAGCAAGGAGTAGCTCTTGTCTAATCCATATTTGGCTTAAGGAACTTTATCTGTGCTCATTTCCATCTCTGGTTTTATGCAGCACCCCAACTCACCTTTACCCTTAAGCAAGCATAAGTTGGTTTTCTAAATTTGAGACCCTGTTCTGTTCTGTAATTCAGTTCCTGTGTAGCCAAGTTTACATTCCGTGTATTACTGATATCTTATGATGTTTCTTTTTCTGTGTGACTTATTTCAGTTAGAATCATCGTACCTGAATCCACTCATTATGCTGCTACCGGCCTGATGACATAGATTTCATTGCTGAGTGATACTGCATTGTACGTAAGTACCACAAGTTCTTTATCCATTTTTCACATTCTGTGATATTGAACTTGTACCGTAAACGAGGTTCTTGTAAACAGAGGCGTCACAAACTTTGGGGTGGCTGTGTCTTTTTGATTTTAATTTCCCTAAGCTATAGGACCATAAGTGGAAGTGCCCTAGGCTCTGTTGCTTTGTTTTTTAGATGTTTCAGGAAACACCATACACTTCTCCCGAGTGTCTGTTGGCAATTTACATCCCGCCCATCAGCATAACAAGGCTCCCAGTTCTCCATGGCCTGTCCTGCCTTTCTGGATTTTACACTTTTTTCAGATGGCCCTTTAGACCGGGCGGAAGTGAGACTTCATTGTACTGCAGATTTCCTTTGCAAGTTTGCTTGTTTGGCCAAAAAGGGCGTATGCGTTTTTTCCTGAATATATTCAGGAAAAAACGCATATGCCCTTTTTGGCCAAGTGCATCATTGTGGACGTTCTGCCTCTTTTCCTATGCTTTCAATGCAATTCCAGTCTACCTCCTGAAATCGGTTTCCTGCAATTCTGCCCCGCTTTCAAGTCCTCTTGGCAGCCTTACTTCAGTATATTTTTGGACGATAGCTGTCATTTATAACTCTGCAGGTTTCTGAATTACAGTGCCCCTGAGCTCCTTTCTTCAACTCGCTTTCTTGTGAGCTGGCCCCCACACCGGTGGATGGCTTCAGGCCCTAATCTGGTTCCAGCACGGCACGCTGAGCCTTTGGTTATTTCCTCTTCCTGGTGGGAAATGAAAGTTAAATTTGCCCGTCCCGACACCTCCAGCTAGTCTCTCATTGGTCCTCCCTATTCCTGTTCATCTTCCGCAGAAATTGCAAACTGGGCAAAACAGGAGTTTAAAGGTGCTGACTCTCCAATTGGGGAGAGTGTTAGTAAAGCGTCTGGAATGTTGCACCCGAGTACCAGGGGAGGAAAACTGAAACATATTTGAACACGTCTCCCGATCACACGGTTGATCATACTCTAGGTTCCACATGCATGTTTTAGCTGAAGGACGAATACCTTAAACCTGGTTAGTTGAAACCCGTGGAATGGGTACCATGCAATATGACTTCAAAGGGTCTTCATTTGCTCACCGAACCTCTCCAATCCTATCACTGCTGCGTTTATGCCCCTGTACACACGCTTGATTCTCTTTTGGAGACATAGCAATCCATAGGTTTTAAGAAACTTACTAGTCAGGTACATTCTTAGGCGTTTAATATGGGGTGTTGAGTCCATTTCGTTGAGCAAGGAGTAGCTCTTGTCTATTCCATATTTGGCTTAAGGAACTTTATCTGTGCTCATTTCAATCTCTGGTTTTATGCAGCACCCCAACTCACCTTTCCCCTTAAGCAAGCATAAGTTGGTTTTCTAAATTTGAGACCCTGTTCTGTTCTGTAATTCAGTTACTGTGTAGCCAAGTTTACATTCCGTGTATTACTGATATCTTATGATGTTTCTTTTTCTGTGTGACTTATTTCAGTTAGAATCATCATACCTGAATCCACTCATTGTGCTGCTAAGGGCCTGATGACATAGATTTCATTGCTGAGTGATACTGCTTTGTACGTAAGTACCACAAGTTCTTTATCCATTTTTCACTTTCTGTGATATTGAACTTGTACGGTAAACGAGGTTCTTGTAAACAGAGGCGTCCCAAACTTTGGGGTGGCTGTGTCTTTTTGATTTTAATTTCCCTAAGCTATAGGACCATAAGTGGAAGTGCCCTAGGCTCTGTTGCTTTGTTTTTTAGATGTTTCAGGAAACACCATACACTTCTCCCGAGTGTCTGTTAGCAATTTACATCCCGCCCATCAGCATAACAAGGTTCCCAGTTCTCCATGGCCTGTCCTGCCTTTCTGGATTTTACACTTTTTTCAGATGGCCCTTTTGACCGGGTGGAAGTGAGACTTCATTGTAGTGCAGATTTCCTTTGCAAGCTTGCTTGGTTGGCCAAAAAGGGCGTATGCGTTTTTTCCTGAATATATTCAGGAAAAAACGCATACGCCCTTTTTGGCCAAGTGCATCATTGTGGACGTTCTGCCTCTTTTCCTATGCTTTCAATGCAATTCCAGTCTACCTCCTGAAATCGGTTTCCTGCAATTCTGCCCCGCTTTCATGTCCTCTTGGCAGCCTTACTTCAGTATATTTTTGGACGATAGCTGTCATTTATAACTCTGCAGGTTTGTGAATTACAGTGCCCCTAAGCTCCTTTCTTCAACTCGCTTTCTTGTGAGCTGGCCGCAACACCGCAGGATGGGTTCAGGCCCTAATGTGGTTCCGGCACGGCACGCTGAGCCTTTGGTTATTTCCTCTTCCTGGTGGGAAATGAAAGTTAAATTTGCCCGTCCAGACACCTCCAGCTTGTCTCTCATTGATTCTCCCTATTCCTGTTCATCTTCCGCAGAAATTGCAAACTGGTCCAAACAGGAGGTTAAAGGCGCTGACTCTCCAATTGGGGAGAGTGTTAGTTAAGTGTCTGGAATGTTGCACCTGAGTACCAGGGGCGGAAAACTGAGACATATTTGAACACGTTTCCCGATCACATGGTTGATCATACTCTAGGTTCCACGTGCATGTTTTAGCTGAAGGAAGAATACCTTAAACCTGGGTAGTTGAAACCCGTGGAATGGGTACCATGCAGTATGACTTCAAAGGGTCTTCATTTGCTCACCGAACCTCTCCAATCCTATCACTGCTGCGTTTATGCCCCTGTACACATGCTTGACTCTCTTTCGGAGACATAGCAATCCATAGGTTTTAAGATACTTACTAGTCAGGTACATTCTTAGGCGTTTAATATGGGGTGTTGAGTCCATTTCGTTGAGCAAGGAGTAGCTCTTGTCTAATCCATATTTGGCTTAAGGAACTTTATCTGTGCTCATTTCCATCTCTGGTTTTATGCAGCACCCCAACTCACCTTTACCCTTAAGCAAGCATAAGTTGGTTTTCTAAATTTGAGACCCTGTTCTGTTCTGTAATTCAGTTCCTGTGTAGCCAAGTTTACATTCCGTGTATTACTGATATCTTATGATGTTTCTTTTTCTGTGTGACTTATTTCAGTTAGAATCATCGTACCTGAATCCACTCATTATGCTGCTACCGGCCTGATGACATAGATTTCATTGCTGAGTGATACTGCATTGTACGTAAGTACCACAAGTTCTTTATCCATTTTTCACATTCTGTGATATTGAACTTGTACCGTAAACGAGGTTCTTGTAAACAGAGGCGTCACAAACTTTGGGGTGGCTGTGTCTTTTTGATTTTAATTTCCCTAAGCTATAGGACCATAAGTGGAAGTGCCCTAGGCTCTGTTGCTTTGTTTTTTAGATGTTTCAGGAAACACCATACACTTCTCCCGAGTGTCTGTTGGCAATTTACATCCCGCCCATCAGCATAACAAGGCTCCCAGTTCTCCATGGCCTGTCCTGCCTTTCTGGATTTTACACTTTTTTCAGATGGCCCTTTAGACCGGGCGGAAGTGAGACTTCATTGTACTGCAGATTTCCTTTGCAAGTTTGCTTGTTTGGCCAAAAAGGGCGTATGCGTTTTTTCCTGAATATATTCAGGAAAAAACGCATATGCCCTTTTTGGCCAAGTGCATCATTGTGGACGTTCTGCCTCTTTTCCTATGCTTTCAATGCAATTCCAGTCTACCTCCTGAAATCGGTTTCCTGCAATTCTGCCCCGCTTTCAAGTCCTCTTGGCAGCCTTACTTCAGTATATTTTTGGACGATAGCTGTCATTTATAACTCTGCAGGTTTCTGAATTACAGTGCCCCTGAGCTCCTTTCTTCAACTCGCTTTCTTGTGAGCTGGCCCCCACACCGGTGGATGGCTTCAGGCCCTAATCTGGTTCCAGCACGGCACGCTGAGCCTTTGGTTATTTCCTCTTCCTGGTGGGAAATGAAAGTTAAATTTGCCCGTCCCGACACCTCCAGCTAGTCTCTCATTGGTCCTCCCTATTCCTGTTCATCTTCCGCAGAAATTGCAAACTGGGCAAAACAGGAGTTTAAAGGTGCTGACTCTCCAATTGGGGAGAGTGTTAGTAAAGCGTCTGGAATGTTGCACCCGAGTACCAGGGGAGGAAAACTGAAACATATTTGAACACGTCTCCCGATCACACGGTTGATCATACTCTAGGTTCCACATGCATGTTTTAGCTGAAGGACGAATACCTTAAACCTGGTTAGTTGAAACCCGTGGAATGGGTACCATGCAATATGACTTCAAAGGGTCTTCATTTGCTCACCGAACCTCTCCAATCCTATCACTGCTGCGTTTATGCCCCTGTACACACGCTTGATTCTCTTTTGGAGACATAGCAATCCATAGGTTTTAAGAAACTTACTAGTCAGGTACATTCTTAGGCGTTTAATATGGGGTGTTGAGTCCATTTCGTTGAGCAAGGAGTAGCTCTTGTCTATTCCATATTTGGCTTAAGGAACTTTATCTGTGCTCATTTCAATCTCTGGTTTTATGCAGCACCCCAACTCACCTTTCCCCTTAAGCAAGCATAAGTTGGTTTTCTAAATTTGAGACCCTGTTCTGTTCTGTAATTCAGTTACTGTGTAGCCAAGTTTACATTCCGTGTATTACTGATATCTTATGATGTTTCTTTTTCTGTGTGACTTATTTCAGTTAGAATCATCATACCTGAATCCACTCATTGTGCTGCTAAGGGCCTGATGACATAGATTTCATTGCTGAGTGATACTGCTTTGTACGTAAGTACCACAAGTTCTTTATCCATTTTTCACTTTCTGTGATATTGAACTTGTACGGTAAACGAGGTTCTTGTAAACAGAGGCGTCCCAAACTTTGGGGTGGCTGTGTCTTTTTGATTTTAATTTCCCTAAGCTATAGGACCATAAGTGGAAGTGCCCTAGGCTCTGTTGCTTTGTTTTTTAGATGTTTCAGGAAACACCATACACTTCTCCCGAGTGTCTGTTGGCAATTTACATCCCGCCCATCAACATAACAAGGCTCCCAGTTCTCCATGGCCTGTCCTGCCTTTCTGGATTTTACACTTTTTTCAGATGGCCCTTTTGACCGAGGGGAAGTGAGACTTCATTGTAGTGCAGATTTCCTTTGCAAGTTTGCTTGGTTGGCCAAAAAGGGCGTATGCGTTTTTTCCTGAATATATTCAGGAAAAAACGCATACGCCCTTTTTGGCCAAGTGCATCATTGTGGACGTTCTGCCTCTTTTCCTATGCTTTCAATGCAATTCCAGTCTACCTCCTGAAATCGGTTTCCTGCAATTCTGCCCCGCTTTCAAGTCCTCTTGGCAGCCTTACTTCAGGATATTTTTGGACGATAGCTGTCATTTATAACTCTGCAGGTTTGTGAATTAAAGTGCCACTGAGCTCCTTTCTTCAACTCGCTTTCTTGTGACCTGGCCGCAACACCGCAGGATGGCTTCAGGCCCTAATCTGGTTCTGGCATGGCACGCTGAGCCTTTGTTTAATTCCTCTTCCTGGTGGGAAATGAGAGTTAAATTTGCCCGTCCAGACACCTCCAGCTAGTCTCTCATTGGTTCTCCTTATTCTTGTTCATCTTCCGCAGAAATTGCAAACTGGGCCAAACAGGAGGTTAAAGGGACTGACTCTCCAAGTCGGGAGAGTGTTAGTAAAGCGTCTGGAATGTTGCACCCGAGTACCAGGGTACGAAAACTGAGACATATTTGAACACGTCTCCCGATCACATGGTTGATCATACTCTAGGTTCCACATGCATGTTTTAGCTGAAGGAAGAATACCTTAAACCTGGGTAGTTGAAACCCGTGGAATGGGTACCATGCAATATGACTTCAAAGGGTCTTCATTTGCTCAAAGAACCTCTCCAATCCCATCACTGCTGCGTTTATGCCCCTGTGCACATGCTTGATTCTCTTTCAGAGACATAGCAATCCATAGGTTTTAAGATACTTACTAGTCAGGTACATTCTTAGGCGTTTAATATGCGGTGTTGAGTCCATTTCGTTGAGCAAGGAGTAGCTCTTGTCTATTCCATATTTGGCTTAAGGAACTTTATCTGTGCTCGTTTCAATCTCTGGTTTTATGCAGCACCCCAACTCACCTTTTCCCTTAAGCAAGCATAAGTTGGTTTTCTAAATTTGAGACCCTGTTCTGTTCTGTAATTCAGTTCCTGTGTAGCCAAGTTTACATTCCGTGTATTACTGATATCTTATGATGTTTCTTTTTCTGTGTGACTTATTTCAGTTAGAATCATCGTACCTGAATCCACTCATTATGCTGCTACGGGCCTGATGACATAGATTTCATTGCTGAGTGATACTGCATTGTACGTAAGTACCACAAGTTCTTTATCCATTTTTCACTTTCTGTGATATTGAACTTGTACGGTAAACGAGGTTCTTGTAAACAGAGGCGTCCCAAACTTTGGGGTGGCTGTGTCTTTTTGATTTTAATTTCCCTAAGCTATAGGACCATAAGTGGAAGTGCCCTAGGCTCTGTTGCTTTGTTTTTTAGATGTTTCAGGAAACACCATACACTTCTCCCGAGTGTCTGTTGGCAATTTACATCCCGCTCATCAACATAACAAGGCTCCCAGTTCTCCATGGCCTGTCCTGCCTTTCTGGATTTTACACTTTTTGCAGATGGCCCTTTTGACCGGGGGGAAGTGAGACTTCATTGTAGTGCAGATTTCCTTTGCAAGTTTGCTTGGTTGGCCAAAAAGGGCGTATGCGTTTTTTCCTGAATATATTCAGGAAAAAACGCATACGCCCTTTTTGGCCAAGTGCATCATTGTGGACGTTCTGCCTCTTTTCCTATGCTTTCAATGCAATTCCAGTCTACCTCCTGAAATCGGTTTCCTGCAATTCTGCCCCGCTTTCAAGTCCTCTTGGCAGCCTTACTTCAGTATATTTTTGGACGATAGCTGTCATTTATAACTCTGCAGGTTTGTGAATTACAGTGCCCCTGAGCTCCTTTCTTCAACTCGCTTTCTTGTGACCTGGCCGAAACACCGCAGGATGGCTTCAGGCCCTAATCTGGTTCCGGCACGGCACGCTGAGCCTTTGGTTAATTCCTCTTCCTGGTGGGAAATGAGAGTTAAATTTGCCCGTCCAGACACCTGCAGCTAGTCTCTCATTGGTTCTCGCTATTCCTGTTCATCTTCCGCAGAAATTGCAAACTGGGCCAAACGGGAGGTTAAAGGGACTGACTCTCCAAGTCGGGAGAGTGTTAGTAAAGCGTCTGGAATGTTGCACCTGAGTACCAGGGTACGAAAACTGAGACATATTTGAACACGTCTCCCGATCACATGGTTGATCATACTCTAGGTTCCACATGCATGTTTTAGCTGAAGGAAGAATACCTTAAACCTGGGTAGTTGAAACCCGTGGAATGGGTACCATGCAATATGACTTCAAAGGGTCTTCATTTGCTCACCGAACCTCTCCAATCCTATCGCTGCTGCGTTTATGCCCCTGTACACACGCTTGATTCTCTTTTGGAGACATAGCAATCCATAGGTTTTAAGATACTTACTAGTCAGGTACATTCTTAGGCGTTTAATATGAGGTGTTGAGTCCATTTCGTTGAGCAAGGAGTAGCTCTTGTCTATTCCATATTTGGCTTAAGGAACTTTATCTGTGCTCATTTCAATCTCTGGTTTTATGCAGCACCCCAACTCACCTTTCCCCTTAAGCAAGCATAAGTTGGTTTTCTAAATTTGAGACCCTGTTCTGTTCTGTAATTCAGTTCCTGTGTAGCCAAGTTTACATTCCGTGTATTACTGATATCTTATGATGTTTCTTTTTCTGTGTGACTTATTTCAGTTAGAATCATCATACCTGAATCCACTCATTGTGCTGCTAAGGGCCTGATGACATAGATTTCATTGCTGAGTGATATTGCTTTGTAAGTAAATACCACAACTTCTTTATCCATTTTTCACTTTCTGCGTTGTTGAACTTGTACTGTAAACAAGGTTCTTGTAAACAGAGGCGTCCCAAACTTTGGGGTGGCTGTGTCTTTTTGATTTTAATTTCCCTAAGCTATAGGACCATAAGTGGAAGTGCCCTAGGCTCTGTTGCTTTGTTTTTTAGATGTTTCAGGAAACACCATACACTTCTCCCGAGTTTCTGTTGGCAATTTACATCCCGCCCATCAGCATAACAAGGCTCCCAGTTCTCCATGGCCTGTCCTGCCTTTCTGGATTTTACACTTTTTTCAGATGGCCCTTTTGACCGGGGGGAAGTGAGACTTCATTGTAGTGCAGATTTCCTTTGCAAGTTTGCTTGGTTGGCCAAAAAGGGCGTATGCGTTTTTTCCTGAATATATTCAGGAAAAAACGCATACGCCCTTTTTGGCCAAGTGCATCATTGTGGACGTTCTGCCTCTTTTCCTATGCTTTCAATGCAATTCCAGTCTACCTCCTGAAATCGGTTTCCTGCAATTCTGCCCCGCATTCAAGTCCTCTTGGCAGCCTTACTTCAGTATATTTTTGGACGATAGCTGTCATTTATAACTCTGCAGGTTTGTGAATTACAGTGCCCCTGAGCTCCTTTCTTCAACTCGCTTTCTTGTGACCTGGCTGAAACACCACAGGATGGCTTCAGGCCCTAATCTGGTTCCGGCACGGCACGCTGAGCCTTTGGTTAATTCCTCTTCCTGGTGGGAAATGAGAGTTAAATATGCCCGTCCAGACACCTCCAGCTAGTCTCTCATTGGTTCTCGCTATTCCTGTTCATCTTCCGCAGAAATTGCAAACTGTGCCAAACGGGAGGTTAAAGGGACTGACTCTCCAAGTCGGGAGAGTGTTAGTAAAGCGTCTGGAATGTTGCACCTGAGTACCAGGGTACGAAAACTGAGACATATTTGAACACGTCTCCCGATCACATGGTTGATCATACTCTAGGTTCCACATGCATGTTTTAGCTGAAGGAAGAATACCTTAAACCTGGATAGTTGAAACCCGTGGAATGGATACCATGCAATATGACTTCAAAGGGTCTTCATTTGCTCAGTGAACCTCTCCAATCTTATCACTGCTGCGTTTATGCCCCTGTACACATGCTTGATTCTCTTTCGGAGACATAGCAATCCATAGGTTTTAAGATACTTACTAGTCAGGTACATTCTTAGGCGTTTAATATGGGGTGTTGAGTCCATTTCGTTGAGCAAGGAGTAGCTCTTGTCTATTCCATATTTGGCTTAAGGAACTTTATCTGTGCTCATTTCAATCTCTGGTTTTATGCAGCACCCCAACTCACCTTTCCCCTTAAGCAAGCATAAGTTGGTTTTCTAAATTTGAGACCCTGTTCTGTTCTGTAATTCAGTTCCTGTGTAGCCAAGTTTACATTCCGTGTATTACTGATATCTTATGATGTTTCTTTTTCTGTGTGACTTATTTCAGTTAGAATCATCATACCTGAATCCACTCATTGTGCTGCTAAGGGCCTGATGACATAGATTTCATTGCTGAGTGATATTGCTTTGTAAGTAAATACCACAACTTCTTTATCCATTTTTCACTTTCTGCGATGTTGAACTTCTACTGTAAACGAGGTTCTTGTAAACAGAGGCGTCCCAAACTTTGGGGTGGCTGTGTCTTTTTGATTTTAATTTCCCTAAGCTATAGGACCATAAGTGGAAGTGCCCTAGGCTCTGTTGCTTTGTTTTTTAGATGTTTCAGGAAACACCATACACTTCTCCCGAGTGGCTGTTGGCAATTTACATCCCGCCCATCAGCATAACAAGGCTCCCAGTTCTCCATGGCCTGTCCTGCCTTTCTGGATTTTACGCTTTTTTCAGATGGCCCTTTTGACCGGGGGGAAGTGAGACTTCATTGTAGTGCAGATTTCCTTTGCAAGCTTGCTTGGTTGGCCAAAAAGGGCGTATGCGTTTTTTCCTGAATATATTCAGGAAAAAACGCATACGCCCTTTTTGGCCAAGTGCATTATTGTGGACGTTCTGCCTCTTTTCCTATGCTTTCAATGCAATTCCAGTCTACCTCCTGAAATCGGTTTCCTGCAATTCTGCCCCGCTTTCAAGTCCTCTTGGCAGCCTTACTTCAGTATACTTTTGGACGATAGCTGTCATTTATAACTCTGCAGGTTTGCGAATTACAGTGCCCCGAGCTCCTTTCTTCAACTCGCTTTCTTGTGACCTGGCCGCAACACCGCAGGATGGCTTCAGGCCCTAAACTGGTTCCGGCATGGCACGCTGAGCCTTTGGTTGTTTCCTCTTCCTGGTGGGAAATGAGAGTTAAATTTGCCCGTCCAGACACCTCCAGCTAGTCTCTCATTGGTTCTCCCTATTCCTGTTCATCTTCCGCAGAAATTGCAAACTGGGCCAAACAGGAGATTAAAGGCGCTGACTCTCCAAGTGGGGAGAGTGTTAGTGAAGCATCTGGAATGTTGCACCCGAGTACCAGGGGAGGGAAACTGAGACATATTTGAACACGTCTCCCGTTCACACGGTTGATCATACTCTGGGTTCCACATGCATGTTTTAGCTGAAGGAAGAATAACTTAAACCTGGGTAGTTAAACCCGTGTAATGGGTACCATGCAATATGACTTCAAAGGGTCTTCATTTGCTCACCGAACCTCTCCAATCCTATCACTGCTGCGTTTATGCCCCTGTACACACGCTTGATTCTCTTTTGGAGACATAGCAATCCATAGGTTTTAAGATACTTACTATTCAGGAACATGCTTAGGCGTTTAATATGGGGTGTTGAGTCCATTTCGTTGAGCAAGGAGTAGCTCTTGTCTATTCCTTATTTGGCTTAAGGAACTTTATCTGTGCTCATTTCAATCTCTGGTTTTATGCAGCACCCCAACTCACCTTTCCCCTTAAGCAAGCATAAGTTGGTTTTCTAAATTTGAGACCCTGTTCTGTTCTGTAATTCAGTTCCTGTGTAGCCAAGTTTACATTCCGTGTATTACTGATATCTTATGATGTTTCTTTTTCTGTGTGACTTATTTCAGTTAGAATCATCGTACCTGAATCCACTCATTATGCTGCTACGGGCCTGATGACATAGATTTCATTGCTGAGTGATACTGCATTGTACGTAAGTACCACAAGTTCTTTATCCATTTTTCACTTTCTGTGATATTGAACTTGTACGGTAAACGAGGTTCTTGTAAACAGAGGCGTCCCAAACTTTGGGGTGGCTGTGTCTTTTTGATTTTAATTTCCCTAAGCTATAGGACCATAAGTGGAAGTGCCCTAGGCTCTGTTGCTTTGTTTTTTAGATGTTTCAGGAAACACCATACACTTCTCCCGAGTGTCTGTTGGCAATTTTCATCCCGCTCATCAACATAACAAGGCTCCCAGTTCTCCATGGCCTGTCCTGCCTTTCTGGATTTTACACTTTTTGCAGATGGCCCTTTTGACCGGGGGGAAGTGAGACTTCATTGTAGTGCAGATTTCCTTTGCAAGTTTGCTTGGTTGGCCAAAAAGGGCGTATGCGTTTTTTCCTGAATATATTCAGGAAAAAACGCATACGCCCTTTTTGGCCAAGTGCATCATTGTGGACGTTCTGCCTCTTTTCCTATGCTTTCAATGCAATTCCAGTCTACCTCCTGAAATCGGTTTCCTGCAATTCTGCCCCGCTTTCAAGTCCTCTTGGCAGCCTTACTTCAGTATATTTTTGGACGATAGCTGTCATTTATAACTTTGCAGGTTTGTGAATTACAGTGCCCCTGAGCTCCTTTCTTCAACTCGCTTTCTTGTGACCTGGCTGCAACACCGCAGGATGGCTTCAGGCCCTAATCTGGTTCCGGCACGGCATGCTGAGCCTTTGGTTAATTCCTCTTCCTGGTGGGAAATGAGAGTTAAATTTGCCCGTCCAGACACCTCCAGCTAGTCTCTCATTGGTTCTCGCTATTCCTGTTCATCTTCCGCAGAAATTGCAAACTGGGCCAAACGGGAGGTTAAAGGGACTGACTCTCCAAGTCGGGAGAGTGTTAGTAAAGCGTCTGGAATGTTGCCCCTGAGTACCAGGGTACGAAAACTGAGAAATATTTGAACACGTTTCCCGATCACATGGTTGATCATACTCTAGGTTCCACATGCATGTTTTAGCTGAAGGAAGAATACCTTAAACCTGGGTAGTTGAAACCCGTGGAATGGGTACCATGCAATATGACTTCAAAGGGTCTTCATTTGCTCAGTGAACCTCTCCAATCTTATCACTGCTGCGTTTATGCCCCTGTACACATGCTTGATTCTCTTTCGGAGACATAGCAATCCATAGGTTTTAAGATACTTACTAGTCAGGTACATTCTTAGGCGTTTAATATGGGGTGTTGAGTCCATTTCGTTGAGCAAGGAGTAGCTCTTGTCTATTCCATATTTGGCTTAAGGAACTTTATCTGTGCTCATTTCAATCTCTGGTTTTATGCAGCACCCCAACTCACCTTTCCCCTTAAGCAAGCATAAGTTGGTTTTCTAAATTTGAGACCCTGTTCTGTTCTGTAATTCAGTTCCTGTGTAGCCAAGTTTACATTCCGTGTATTACTGATATCTTATGATGTTTCTTTTTCTGTGTGACTTATTTCAGTTAGTATCATCATACCTGAATCCACTCATTGTGCTGCTAAGGGCCTGATGACATAGATTTCATTGCTGAGTGATATTGCTTTGTAAGTAAATACCACAACTTCTTTATCCATTTTTCACTTTGTGCGATGTTGAACTTCTACTATAAACAAGGTTCTTGTAAACAGAGGCGTCCCAAACTTTGGGGTGGCTGTGTCTTTTTGATTTTAATTTCCCTAAGCTATAGGACCATAAGTGGAAGTGCCCTAGGCTCTGTTGCTTTGTTTTTTAGATGTTTCAGGAAACACCATACACTTCTCCCGAGTGTCTGTTGGCAATATACATCCCGCCCATCAGCATAACAAGGTTCCCAGTTCTCCATGGCCTGTCCTGCCTTTCTGGATTTTACACTTTTTTCAGATGGCCCTTTTGACCGGGGGGAAGTGAGACTTCATTGTAGTGCAGATTTCCTTTGCAAGCTTGCTTGGTTGGCCAAAAAGGGCGTATGCGTTTTTTCCTGAATATATTCAGGAAAAAATGCATACGCCCTTTTTGGCCAAGTGCATCATTGTGGACGTTCTGCCTCTTTTCCTATGCTTTCAATGCAATTCCAGTCTACCTCCTGAAATCGGTTTCCTGCAATTCTGCCCCGCTTTCAAGTCCTCTTGGCAGTCTTACTTCAGTATATTTTTGGACGATAGCTGTCATTTATAACTCTGCAGGTTTGTGAATTACAGTGCCCCGAGCTCCTTTCTTCAACTCGCTTTCTTGTGACCTGGCCGCAGCACCGCAGGATGGCTTCAGGCCCTAAACTGGTTCCGGCATGGCACGCTGAGCCTTTGGTTGTTTCCTCTTCCTGGTGGGAAATGAGAGTTAAATTTGCCCGTCCAGACACCTCCAGCTAGTCTCTCATTGGTTCTCCCTATTCCTGTTCATCTTCCGCAGAAATTGCAAACTGGGCCAAACAGGGGGTTAAAGGCGCTGACTCTCCAAGTGGGGAGAGTGTTAGTGAAGCGTCTGGAATGTTGCACCCGAGTACCAGGGGAGGAAAACTGAGACATATTTGAACACATCTCCCGTTCACACGGTTGATCATACTCTGGGTTCCACATGCATGTTTTAGCTGAAGGAAGAATAACATAAACCTGGGTAGTTAAAATCCGTGGAATGGGTACCATGCAATATGACTTCAAAGGGTCTGCATTTGCTCACCGAACCTCTCCAATCCTATCACTGCTGCGTTTATGCCCCTGTACACACGCTTGATTCTCTTTTGGAGACATAGCAATCCATAGGTTTTAAGATACTTACTAGTCAGGTACATTCTTAGGCGTTTAATATGAGGTGTTGAGTCCATTTCGTTGAGCAAGGAGTAGCTCTTGTCTATTCCATATTTGGCTTAAGGAACTTTATCTGTGCTCATTTCAATCTCTGGTTTTATGCAGCACCCCAACTCACCTTTCCCCTTAAGCAAGCATAAGATGGTTTTCTAAATTTGAGACCCTGTTCTGTTTTGGAATTCAGTTCCTGTGTAGCCAAGTTTACATTCCGTGTATTACTGATATCTTATGATGTTTCTTTTTCTGTATGACTTATTTCAGTTAGAATCGTCGTACCTGAATCCACTCATTATGCTGCTACGGGCCTGATGACATAGATTTCATTGCTGAGTGATACTGCATTGTACGTAAGTACCACAAGTTCTTTATCCATTTTTCACTTTCTGTGATATTGAACTTGTACGGTAAACGAGGTTCTTGTAAACAGAGGCGTCCCAAACTTTGGGGTGGCTGTGTCTTTTTGATTTTAATTTCCCTAAGCTATAGGACCATAAGTGGAAGTGCCCTAGGCTCTGTTGCTTTGTTTTTTAGATGTTTCAGGAAACACCATACACTTCTCCCGAGTGTCTGTTGGCAATTTACATCCCGCCAATAGCATAACAAGGCTCCCAGTTCTCCATGGCCTGTCCTGCCTTTCTGGATTTTACACTTTTTTCAGATGGCCCTTTTGACCGGGGGGAAGTGAGACTTCATTGTAGTGCAGATTTCCTTTGCAAGTTTGCTTGGTTGGCCAAAAAGGGCGTATGCGTTTTTTCCTGAATATATTCAGGAAAAAACGCATACGCCCTTTTTGGCCAAGTGCATCATTGTGGACGTTCTGCCTCTTTTCCTATGCTTTCAATGCAATTCCAGTCTACCTCCTGAAATCGGTTTCCTGCAATTCTGCCCCGCTTTCAAGTCCTCTTGGCAGCCTTACTTCAGTATATTTTTGGACGATAGCTGTCATTTATAACTCTGCAGGTTTGTGAATTACAGTGCCCCTGAGCTCCTTTCTTCAACTCGCTTTCTTTTGAGCTGGCCGCAACACCGCAGGATGGCTTCAGGCCCTAATCTGGTTCCGGCACGGCACGCTGAGCCTTTGGTTAATTCCTCTTCCTGGTGGGAAATGAGAGTTAAATTTGCCCGTCCAGACACCTCCAGCTAGTCTCTCATTGGTTCTCGCTATTCCTGTTCATCTTCCGCAGAAATTGCAAACTGGGCCAAACAGGAGGTTAAAGGGACTGACTCTCCAAGTCGGGAGAGTGTTAGTAAAGCATCTGGAATGTTGCACCCGAGTACCAGGGTACGAAAACTGAGACATATTTGAACACGTCCCCCGTTCACACGGTTGGTCATACTCTGGGTTCCACATGCATGTTTTAGCTGAAGGAAGAATACCTTAAACCTGGAGAGTTGAGACCCGTGTAATGGGTACCATGCAATATGACTTCAAAGGGTCTTCATTTGCTCACCGAACCTCTCCAATCCTATCACTGCTGCGTTTATGCCCCTGTACACACGCTTGATTCTCTTTCAGAGACATAGCAATCCATAGGTTTTAAGATACTTACTATTCAGGAACATGCTTAGGCGTTTAATATGGTGTGTTGAGTCCATTTCGTTGAGCAAGGAGTAGCTCTTGTCTATTCCATATTTGGCTTAAGGAACTTTATCTGTGCTCATTTCAATCTCTGGTTTTATGCAGCACCCCAACTCACCTTTCCCCTTAAGCAAGCATAAGTTGGTTTTCTAAATTTGAGACCCTGTTCTGTTTTGGAATTCAGTTCCTGTGTAGCCAAGTTTACATTCCGTGTATTAGTGATATCTTATGATGTTTCTTTTTCTGTGTGACTTATTTCAGTTAGAATCATCGTACCTGAATCCACTCATTATGCTGCTACGGGCCTGATGACATAGATTTCATTGCTGAGTGATACTGCATTGTACGTAAGTACCACAAGTTCTTTATCCATTTTTCACTTTCTGTGATATTGAACTTGTACGGTAAATGAGGTTCTTGTAAACAGAGGCGTCCCAAACTTTGGGGTGGCTGTGTCTTTTTGATTTTAATTTCCCTAAGCTATAGGACCATAAGTGGAAGTGCCCTAGGCTCTGTTGCTTTGTTTTTTAGATGTTTCAGGAAACACCATACACTTCTCCCGAGTGTCTGTTGGCAATTTACATCCCGCCCATCAGCATAACAAGGCTCCCAGTTCTCCATGGCCTGTCCTGCCTTTCTGGATTTTACACTTTTTTCAGATGGCCCTTTTGACCAGGGGGAAGTGAGACTTCATTGTAGTGCAGATTTCCTTTGTAAGTTTGCTTGGTTGGCCAAAAAGGGCGTATGCGTTTTTTCCTGAATATATTCAGGAAAAAACGCATACGCCCTTTTTGGCCAAGTGCATCATTGTGGACGTTCTGCCTCTTTTCCTATGCTTTCAATGCAATTCCAGTCTACCTCCTGAAATCGGTTTCCTGCAATTCTGCCCCGCTTTCAAGTCCTCTTGGCAGCCTTACTTCAGTATATTTTTGGACGATAGCTGTCATTTATAACTCTGCAGGTCTGTGAATTACAGTGCCCCTGAGCTCCTTTCTTCAACTCGCTTTCTTTTGAGCTGGCCGCAACACCGCAGGATGGCTTCAGGCCCTAATCTGGTTCCGGCGCGGCACGCTGAGCCTTTGGTTAATTCCTCTTCCTGGTGGGAAATGAGAGTTAAATTTGCCCGTCCAGACACCTCCAACTAGTCTCTCATTGGTTCTCACTATTCCTGTTCATCTTCCGCAGAAATTGCAAACTGGGCCAAACAGGAGGTTAAAGGGACTGACTCTCCATGTCGGGAGAGTGTTAGTAAAGCATCTGGAATGTTGCACCCGAGTACCAGGGGAGGAAAACTGAGACATATTTGAACACGTCTCCCGTTCACACGGTTGGTCATACTCTGGGTTCCACATGCATGTTTCAGCTGAAGGAAGAATACCTTAAACCTGGGTAGTTGAGACCCTTGTAATGGGTACCATGCAATATGACTTCAAAGGGTCTTCATTTGCTCACCGAACCTCTCCAATCCTATCACTGCTGCGTTTATGCCCCTGTACACACGCTTGATTCTCTTTTGGAGACATAGCAATCCATAAGTTTTAAGATACTTACTATTCAGGTACATTCTTAGGCGTTTAATATGGGGTGTTGAGTCCTTTTCGTTGAGCAAGGAGTAGCTCTTGTCTATTCCATATTTGGCTTAAGGAACTTTATCTGTGCTCATTTCAATCTCTGGTTTTATGCAGCGCCCCAACTCACCTTTACCCTTAAGCAAGCATAAGTTGGTTTTCTAAATTTGAGACCCTGTTCTGTTCTGTAATTCAGTTCCTGTGTAGCCAAGTTTACATTCCGTGTATTACTGATATCTTATGATGTTTCTTTTTCTGTGTGACTTATTTCAGTTAGAATCATCGTACCTGAATCCACTCATTGTGCTGCTAAGGGCCTGATGACATAGATTTCATTGCTGAGTGATATTGCTTTGTAAGTAAATACCACAACTTCTTTATCCATTTTTCACTTTCTGCGATGTTGAACTTGTACTGTAAACGAGGTTCTTGTAAACAGAGGCGTCCCAAACTTTGGGGTGGCTGTGTCTTTTTGATTTTAATTTCCCTAAGCTATAGGACCATAAGTGGAAGTGCCCTAGGCTCTGTTGCTTTGTCTTTTAGATGTTTCAGGAAACACCATACACTTCTCCCGAGTGTCTGTTGGCAATTTACATCCCGCCCATCAGCATAACAAGGCTCCCAGTTCTCCATGGCCTGTCCTGCCTTTCTGGATTTTACACTTTTTTCAGATGGCCCTTTTGACCGGGGGGAAGTGAGACTTCATTGTAGTGCAGATTTCCTTTGCAAGCTTGCTTGGTTGGCCAAAAAGGGCGTATGCGTTTTTTCCTGAATATATTCAGGAAAAAACGCATACGCCCTTTTTGGCCAAGTGCATCATTGTGGACGTTCTGCCTCTTTTCCTATGCTTTCAATGCAATTCCAGTCTACCTCCTGAAATCGGTTTCCTGCAATTCTGCCCGGCTTTCAAGTCCTCTTGGCAGCCTTACTTCAGTATATTTTTGGACGATAGCTGTCATTTATAACTCTGCAGGTTTGTGAATTACAGTGCCCCTGAGCTCCTTTCTTCAACTCGCTTTCTTTTGAGCTGGCCGCAACACCGCAGGATGGCTTCAGGCCCTAATCTGGTTCCGGCACGGCACGCTGAGCCTTTGGTTATTTCCTCTTCCTGGTGGGAAATGAGAGTTAAATTTGCCCGTCCAGACACCTCCAGCTAGTCTCTCATTGTTTCTCCCTATTCCTGTTCATCTTCCGCAGAAATTGCAAACTGGGCCAAACATGAGGTTAAAGGGACTGACTCTCCATGTCGGGAGAGTGTTAGTAAAGCGTCTGGAATGTTGCACCCGAGTACCAGGGGAGGAAAACTTAGACATATTTGAACACGTCTCCCGTCCACATGGTTGATCATACTCTGGGTTCCACATGCATGTTTTACCTGAAGGAAGAATACCTTAAACCTGGAGAGTTGAGGCCCGTGGAATGGGTACCATGCAATATGACTTCAAAGGGTCTTCATTTGCTCACCGAACCTCTCCAATCCTATCACTGCTGTGTTTATGCCCCTGTACACACGCTTGATTCTCTTTTGGAGACATAGCAATCAATAAGTTTTAAGATACTTACTATTCAGGTACATTCTTAGGCGTTTAATATGGGGTGTTGAGTCCATTTCGTTGAGCAAGGAGTAGCTCTTGTCTATTCCATATTTGGCTTAAGGAACTTTATCTGTGCTCATTTCAATCTCTGGTTTTATGCAGCACCCCAACTCACCTTTCCCCTTAAGCAAGCATAAGATGGTTTTCTAAATTTGAGACCCTGTTCTGTTTTGGAATTCAGTTCCTGTGTAGCCAAGTTTACATTCCGTGTATTACTGATATCTTATGATGTTTCTTTTTCTGTATGACTTATTTCAGTTAGAATCGTCGTACCTGAATCCACTCATTATACTGCTACGGGCCTGATGACATAGATTTCATTGCTGAGTGATACTGCATTGTACGTAAGTACCACAAGTTCTTTATCCATTTTTCACTTTCTGTGATATTGAACTTGTACGGTAAACGAGGTTCTTGTAAACAGAGGCGTCCCAAACTTTGGGGTGGCTGTGTCTTTTTGATTTTAATTTCCCTAAGCTATAGGACCATAAGTGGAAGTGCCCTAGGCTCTGTTGCTTTGTCTTTTAGATGTTTCAGGAAACACCATACACTTCTCCCGAGTGTCTGTTGGCAATTTACATCCCGCCCATCAGCATAACAAGGCTCCCAGTTCTCCATGGCCTGTCCTGCCTTTCTGGATTTTACACTTTTTTCAGATGGCCCTTTTGACCGGGGGGAAGTGAGACTTCATTTTAGTGCAGATTTCCTTTGCAAGCTTGCTTGGTTGGCCAAAAAGGGCGTATGCGTTTTTTCCTGAATATATTCAGGAAAAAACGCATACGCCCTTTTTGGCCAAGTGCATCATTGTGAACGTTCTGCCTCTTTTCCTATGCTTTCAATGCAATTCCAGTCTACCTCCTGAAATCGGTTTCCTGCAATTCTTCCCGGCTTTCAAGTCCTCTTGGCAGCCTTACTTCAGTATATTTTTGGACGATAGCTGTCATTTATAACTCTGCAGGTTTGTGAATTACAGTGCCCCTGAGCTCCTTTCTTCAACTCGCTTTCTTGTGACCTGGCCGCAACACCGCAGGATGGCTTCAGGCCCTAATCTGGTTCCGGCATGGCACGCTGAGCCTTTGGTTAATTCCTCTTCCTGGTGGGAATTGAGAGTTAATTTGCCCGTCCAGACACCTCCAGCTAGTCTCTCTTTGGTTCTCCCTATTCCTGTTCATCTTCCGCAGAAATTGCAAACTGGGCCAAACAGGAGGTTAAAGGGACTGACTCTCCAAGGGGGGAGAGTGTTAGTAAAGCGTCTGGAATGTTTCACCCGAGTACCAGGGGAGGAAAACTGAGACATATTTGAACACGTCTCCCGTCCACACGGTTGATCATACTCTGGGTTTCACATGCATGTTTTAGCTGACGGAAGAATACCTTAAACCTGGGTAGTTGAAACCCGTGGAATGGGTACCATGCAATATGACTTCAAAGGGTCTTCATTTGCTCACCGAACCTCTCCAATCCTATCACTGCTGCGTTTATGCCCCTGTACACATGCTTGATTCTCTTTTGGAGACATAGCAATCCATAGGTTTTAAGATACTTACTAGTCAGGTACATTCTTAGGCGTTTAATATGGGGTGTTGAGTCCTTTTCGTTGAGCAAGGAGTAGCTCTTGTCTATTCCATATTTGGCTTAAGGAACTTTATCTGTGCTCATTTCAATCTCTGGTTTTATGCAGCACCCCAACTCACCTTTCCCCTTAAGCAAGCATAAGTTGGTTTTCTAAATTTGAGACCCTGTTCTGTTCTGTAATTCAGTTCCTGTGTAGCCAAGTTTACATTCCGTGTATTACTGATATCTTATGATGTTTCTTTTTCTGTGTGACTTATTTCAGTTAGAATCATCATACCTGAATCCACTCATTGTGCTGCTAAGGGCCTGATGACATAGATTTCATTGCTGAGTGATATTGCTTTGTAAGTAAATACCACAACTTCTTTATCCATTTTTCACTTTCTGCAATGTTGAACTTGTACGGTAAATGAGGTTCTTGTAAACAGAGGCGTGCCAAACTTTGGGGTGGCTGTGTCTTTTTGATTTTAATTTCCCTAAGCTATAGGACCATAAGTGGAATTGCCCTAGGCTCTGTTGCTTTGTTTTTTAGATGTTTCAGGAAACACCATACACTTCTCCCGAGTGTCTGTTGGCAATTTACATCCCGCCCATCAGCATAACAAGGCTCCCAGTTCTCCATGGCCTGTCCTGCCTTTCTGGATTTTACACTTTTTGCAGATGGCCCTTTTGACCGGGGGGAAGTGAGACTTCATTGTAGTGCAGATTTCCTTTGCAAGTTTGCTTGGTTGGCCAAAAAGGGCGTATGCGTTTTTTCCTGAATATATTCAGGAAAAAACGGATACGCCCTTTTTGGCCAAGTGCATCATTGTGGACGTTCTGCCTCTTTTCCTATGCTTTCAATGCAATTCCAGTCTACCTCCTGAAATCGGTTTCCTGCAATTCTGCCCCGCTTTCAAGTCCTCTTGGCAGCCTTACTTCAGTATATTTTTGGACGATAGCTGTCATTTATAACTCTGCAGGTTTGTGAATTACAGTGCCCCTGAGCTCCTTTCTTCAACTCGCTTTCTTTTGAGCTGGCCGCAACACCGCAGGATGGCTTCAGGCCCTAATCTGGTTCCGGCACGGCACGCTGAGCCTTTGGTTAATTCCTCTTCCTGGTGGGAAATGAGAGTTAAATTTGCCCGTCCAGACACCTCCAGCTAGTCTCTCATTGGTTCTCGCTATTCCTGTTCATCTTCCGCAGAAATTGCAAACTGGGCCAAACAGGAGGTTACAGGGAGTGACTCTCCAATTCGGGAGAGTGTTAGTAAAGCGTCTGGAATGTTGCACCCTAGTACCAGGGTACAAAAACTGAGACATATTTGAACACGTCTCCTGATCACATGGTTGATCATACTCTAGGTTCCACATGCATGTTTTAGCTGAAGGAAGAATACCTTAAACCTGGGTAGTTGAAACCCTTGGAATGGGTACCATGCAATATGATTTTAAAGGGTTTTCATTTGCTCACCGAACCTCTCCAATCCTATCACTGCTGCGTTTATGACCCTGTACACATGCTTGATTCTCTTTCGGAGACATAGCAATCCATAGGTTTTAAGATACTTACTAGACAGGTACATTCTTAGGCGTTTAATATGCGGTGTTGAGTCCATTTCGTTGAGCAAGGAGTAGCTCTTGTCTATTCCATATTTGGCTTAAGGAACTTTATCTGTGCTCATTTCAATCTCTGGTTTTATGCAGCACCCCAACTCACCTTTCCCCTTAAGCAAGCATAAGTTGGTTTTCTAAATTTGAGACCATGTTCTGTTCTGTAATTTAGTTCCTGTGTAGCCAAGTTTACATTCCGTGTATTACTGATATCTTATGATGTTTCTTTTTCTGTGTGACTTATTTCAGTTAGAATCATCGTACCTGAATCCACTCATTGTGCTGCTAAGTGCCTGATGACATAGATTTCATTGCTGAGTGATATTGCTTTGTAAGTAAATACCACAACTTCTTTATCCATTTTTCACTTTCTGCGATGTTGAACTTGTACTGTATACGAGGTTCTTGTAAACAGAGGCATCCCAAACTTTGGGGTGGCTGTGTCTTTTTTATTTTAATTTCCCTAAGCTATAGGACCATAAGTGGAAGTGCCCTAGGCTCTGTTGCTTTGTTTTTTAGATATTTCAGGAAACACCATACACTTCTCCCGAGTGTCTGTTGGCAATTTACATCCCGCCCATCAGCATAACAAGGCTCCCAGTTCTCCATGGCCTGTCCTGCCTTTCTGGATTTTACACTTTTTTCAGATGGCCCTTTTGACCAGGAGGAAGTGAGACATCATTGTAGTGCAGATTTCCTTTGCAAGTTTGCTTGGTTGGCCAAAAAGTGCGTATGCGTTTTTTCCTGAATATATTCAGGAAAAAACGCATACGCCCTTTTTGGCCAAGTGCACCATTGTGGACGTTCTGCCTCTTTTCCTATGCTTTCAATGCAATTCCAGTCTACCTCCTGAAATCGGTTTCCTACAATTCTGCCCCGCTTTCAAGTACTCTTGGCAGCCTTACTTCAGTATATTTTTGGACGATAGCTGTCATTTGTAACTCTGCATGTTTGTGAATTACAGTGCCTCTGAGCTCCTTTCTTCAACTCGCTTTCTTGTGACCTGGCCGCAACACCGCAGGATGGATTCAGGCCCTAAACTGGTTCCGGCATGGCACGCTGAGCCTTTGGTTATTTCCTCTTCCTGGTGGGAAATGAGAGTTAAATTTGCCCGTCCAGACACCTCCAGCTAGTCTCTCATTGGTTCTCGCTATTCCTGTTCATCTTCCGCAGAAATTGCAAAATGGGCCAAACAGGAGGTTAAAGGCGCTGACTCTCCAAGTGGGGAGAGTGTTAGTAAAGCGTCTGGAATGTTTCACCCGAGTACCAGGGTAGGAAAACTGAGACATATTTGAACACGTCTCCCGTCCACACGGTTGATCATACTCTGGGTTCCACATGCATGTTTTACCTGAAGGAAGAATACCTTAAACCTGGAGAGTTGAGGCCCGTGGAATGGGTACCATGCAATATGACTTCAAAGGGTCTGCATTTGCTCACCGAACCTCTCCAATCCTATCACTGCTGCGTTTATGCCCCTGTACACACGCTTGATTCTCTTTTGGAGACATAGCAATCCATAGGTTTTAAGATACTTACTAGTCAGGTACATTCTTAGGCGTTTAATATGGGGTGTTGAGTCCATTTCGTTGAACAAGGAGTAGCTCTTGTCTATTCCATATTTGGCTTAAGGAACTTTATCTGTGCTCATTTCAATCTCTGGTTTTATGCAGCACCCCAACTCACCTTTCCCCTTAAGCAAGCATAAGTTGGTTTTCTAAATTTGAGACCCTGTTCTGTATTGGAATTCAGTTCCTGTGTAGCCAAGTTTACATTCCGTGTATTAGTGATATCTTATGATGTTTCTTTTTCTGTGTGACTTATTTCAGTTAGAATCATCGTACCTGAATCCACTCATTATGCTGCTACGGGCCTGATGACATAGATTTCATTGCTGAGTGATACTGCATTGTACGTAAGTACCACAAGTTCTTTATCCATTTTTCACTTTCTGTGATATTGAACTTGTAAGGTAAACGAGGTTCTTGTAAACAGAGGCGTCGCAAACTTTTGGGTGGCTGTGTCTTTTTGATTTTAATTTCCCTAAGCTATAGGACCATAAGTGGAAGTGCCCTAGGATCTGTTGCTTTGTTTTTTAGATATTTCAGGAAACACCATACACTTCTCCCGAGTGTCTGTTGGCAATTTACATCCCGCCCATCAGCATAACAAGGCTCCCAGTTCTCCATGGCCTGTCCTGCCTTTCTGGATTTTACACTTTTTTCAGATGGCCCTTTTGACCGGGGGGAAGTGAGACTTCATTGTAGTGCAGATTTCCTTTGCAAGCTTGCTTGGTTGGCCAAAAAGGGCGTATGCGTTTTTTCCTGAATATATTCAGGAAAAAACGCATACGCCCTTTTTGGCCAAGTGCATCATTGTGGACGTTCTGCCTCTTTTCCTATGCTTTCAATGCAATTCCAGTCTACCTCCTGAAATCGGTTTCCTGCAATTCTGCCCCGCTTTCAAGTCCTCTTGGCAGCCTTACTTCAGTATATTTTTGGACGATAGCTGTCATTTATAACTCTGCACGTTTGTGAATTACAGTGCCCCTGAGCTCCTTTCTTCAACTCGCTTTCTTGTGACCTGGCCGCAACACCGCAGGATGGCTTCAGGCCCTAATCTGGTTCCGGCACGGCACGCTGAGCCTTAGGTTATTTCCTCTTCCTGGTGGGAAATGAGAGTTAAATTTGCCCGTCCAGACACCTCCAGCTAGTCTCTCATTGGTTCTCGCTATTCCTGTTCATCTTCCGCAGAAATTGCAAAATGGGCCAAACAGGAGGTTAAAGGTGCTGACTCTCCAAGTGGGGAGAGTGTTAGTAAAGCGTCTGGAATGTTTCACCCGAGTACTAGGGGAGGAAAACTGAGACATATTTGAACACGTCTCCCGTCCACACGGTTGATCATACTCTGGGTTCCACATGCATGTTTTACCTGAAGGAAGAATACCTTAAACCTGGAGAGTTGAGGCCCGTGGAATGGGTACCATGCAATATGACTTCAAATGGTCTGCATTTGCTCACCGAACCTCTCCAATCCTATCACTGCTGCGTTTATGCCCCTGTACACACGCTTGATTCTCTTTTGGAGACATAGCAATCCATAGGTTTTAAGATACTTACTATTCAGGTACATTCTTAGGCGTTTAATATGGGGTGTTGAGTCCTTTTCGTTGAGCAAGGAGTAGCTCTTGTCTATTCCATATTTGGCTTAAGGAACTTTATCTGTGCTCATTTCAATCTCTGGTTTTATGCAGCACCCCAACTCACCTTTCCCCTTAAGCAAGCATAAGTTGGTTTTCTAAATTTGAGACCCTGTTCTGTTCTGTAATTCAGTTCCTGTGTAGCCAAGTTTACATTCCGTGTATTACTGATATCTTATGATGTTTCTTTTTCTGTGTGACTTATTTCAGTTAGAATCATCATACCTGAATCCACTCATTGTGCTGCTAAGGGCCTGATGACATAGATTTCATTGCTGAGTGATATTGCTTTGTAAGTAAATACCACAACTTCTTTATCCATTTTTCACTTTCTGCGATGTTGAACTTGTACTGTAAACGAGGTTCTTGTAAACAGAGGCGTCGCAAACTTTTGGGTGGCTGTGTCTTTTTGATTTTAATTTCCCTAAGCTATAGGACCATAAGTGGAAGTGCCCTAGGATCTGTTGCTTTGTTTTTTAGATATTTCAGGAAACACCATACACTTCTCCCGAGTGTCTGTTGGCAATTTACATCCCGCGCATCAGCATAACAAGGCTCCCAGTTCTCCATGGCCTGTCCTGCCTTTCTGGATTTTACACTTTTTTCAGATGGCCCTTTTGACCGGGGGGAAGTGAGACTTCATTGTAGTGCAGATTTCCTTTGCAAGCTTGCTTGGTTGGCCAAAAAGGGCGTATGCGTTTTTTCCTGAATATATTCAGGAAAAAACGCATACGCCCTTTTTGGCCAAGTGCATCATTGTGGACGTTCTGCCTCTTTTCCTATGCTTTCAATGCAATTCCAGTCTACCTCCTGAAATCGGTTTCCTGCAATTCTGCCCCGCTTTCAAGTCCTCTTGGCAGCCTTACTTCAGTATATTTTTGGACGATAGCTGTCATTTATAACTCTGCAGGTTTGTGAATTACAGTGCCCCTGAGCTCCTTTCTTCAACTCGCTTTCTTTTGAGCTGGCCGCAACACCGCAGGATGGCTTCAGGTCCTAATCTGGTTCCGGCACGGCACGCTGAGCCTTAGGTTATTTCCTCTTCCTGGTGGGAAATGAGAGTTAAATTTGCCCGTCCAGACACCTCCAGCTAGTCTCTCATTGGTTCTCACTATTCCTGTTCATCTTCCGCAGAAATTGCAAAATGGGCCAAACAGGAGGTTAAAGGCGCTGACTCTCCAGGTGGGGAGAGTGTTAGTAAAGCGTCTGGAATGTTGCACCCGAGTACCAGGGTACGAAAACTGAGACATATTTGAACACGTCTCCCGTTCACACGGTTGATCATACTCTGGGTTCCACATGCATGTTTTAGCTGAAGGCAGAATACCTTAAACCTGGAGAGTTGAGACCCGTGGAATGGGTACCATGCAATATGACTTCAAAGGGTCTTCATTTGCTCACCGAACCTCTCCAATCCTATCACTGCTGCGTTTATGCCCCTGTACACATGCTTGATTCTCTTTTGGAGACATAGCAATCCATAGGTTTTAAGATACTTACTAGTCAGGTACATTCTTAGGCGTTTAATATGGGGTGTTGAGTCCATTTCGTTGAGCAAGGAGTAGCTCTTGTCTATTCCATATTTGGCTTAAGGAACTTTATCTGTGCTCATTTCAATCTCTGGTTTTATGCAGCACCCCAACTCACCTTTCCCCTTAAGCAAGCATAAGTTGGTTTTCTAAATTTGAGACCCTGTTCTGTTTTGGAATTCAGTTCCTGTGTAGCCAAGTTTACATTCCGTGTATTAGTGATATCTTATGATGTTTCTTTTTCTGTGTGACTTATTTCAGTTAGAATCATCGTACCTGAATCCACTCATTATGCTGCTACAGGCCTGATGACATAGATTTCATTGCTGAGTGATACTGCATTGTACGTAAGTACCACAAGTTCTTTATCCATTTTTCACTTTGTGTGATATTGAACTTGTACGGTAAACGAGGTTCTTGTAAACAGAGGCGTCCCAAACTTTGGGGTGGCTGTGTGTTTTTGATTTTAATTTCCCTAAGCTATAGGACCATAAGTGGAAGTGCCCTAGGCTCTGTTGCTTTGTTTTTTAGATATTTCAGGAAACACCATACACTTCTCCCGAGTGTCTGTTGGCAATTTACATCCCGCCCATCAGCATAACAAGGCTCCCAGTTCTCCATGGCCTGTCCTGCCTTTCTGGATTTTACACTTTTTTCAGATGGCCCTTTTGACCGGGGGGAAGTGAGACTTCATTGTAGTGCAGATTTCCTTTGCAAGCTTGCTTGGTTGGCCAAAAAGGGCGTATGCGTTTTTTCCTGAATATATTCAGGAAAAAACGCATACGCACTTTTTGGCCAAGTGCATCATTGTGGACTTTCTGCCTCTTTTCCTATGCTTTCAATGCAATTCCAGTCTACCTCCTGAAATCGGTTTCCTGCAATTCTGCCCCGCTTTCAAGTCCTCTTGGCAGCCTTACTTCAGTATATTTTTGGACGATAGCTGTCATTTATAACTCTGCAGGTTTGTGAATTACAGTGCCCCTGAGCTCCTTTCTTCAACTCGCTTTCTTGTGACCTGGCCGCAACACCGCAGGATGGCTTCAGGCCCTAATCTGGTTCCGGCACGGCACGCTGAGCCTTTGGTTAATTCCTCTTCCTGGTGGGAAATGAGAGTTAAATTTGCCCGTCCAGACACCTCCAGCTAGTCTCTCATTGGTTCTCGCTATTCCTGTTCATCTTCCGCAGAAATTGCAAACTGGGCCAAACAGGAGGTTAAAGGGACTGACTCTCCAAGTCGGGAGAGTGTTAGTAAAGCGTCTGGAATGTTTCACCCGAGTACCAGGGGAGGAAAACTGAGACATATTTGAACACGTCTCCCGATCACATGGTTGATCATACTCTAGGTTCCACATGCATGTTTTAGCTGAAGGAAGAATACCTTAAACCTGGGTAGTTGAAACCCGTGGAATGGGTACCATGCAATATGACTTCAAAGGGTCTTCATTTGCTCACCGAACCTCTCCAATCCTATCACTGCTGCGTTTATGCCCCCGTACACACGCTTGATTCTCTTTTGGAGACATAGCAATCCATAGGTTTTAAGATACTTACTAGTCAGGTACATTCTTAGGCGTTTAATATGGGGTGTTGAGTCCATTTCGTTGAGCAAGGAGTAGCTCTTGTCTATTCCATATTTGGCTTAAGGAACTTTATCTGTGCTCATTTCAATCTCTGGTTTTATGCAGCACCCCAACTCACCTTTCCCCTTAAGCAAGCATAAGTTGGTTTTCTAAATTTGAGACCCTGTTCTGTTCTGTAATTCATTTCCTGTGTAGCCAAGTTTACATTCCGTGTATTACTGATATCTTATGATGTTTCTTTTTCTGTGTGACTTATTTCAGTTAGAATCATCGTACCTGAATCCACTCATTATGCTGCTACGGGCCTGATGACATAGATTTCATTGCTGAGTGATACTGCATTGTACGTAAGTACCACAAGTTCTTTATCCATTTTTCACTTTCTGTGATATTGAACTTGTACGGTAAACGAGGTTCTTGTAAACAGAGGCGTCCCAAACTTTGGGGTGGCTGTATCTTTTTGATTTTAATTTCCCTAAGCTATAGGACCATAAGTGGAAGTGCCCTAGGCTCTGTTGCTTTGTTTTTTAGATGTTTCAGGAAACACTATACACTTCTCCCGAGTGTCTGTTGGCAATTTACATCCCGCCCATCAGCATAACAAGGCTCCCAGTTCTCCATGGCCTGTCCTGCCTTTCTGGATTTTACACTTTTTTCAGATGGCCCTTTTGACCAGGGGGAAGTGAGACTTCATTGTAGTGCAGATTTCCTTTGCAAGCTTGCTTGGTTGGCCAAAAAGGGCGTATGCGTTTTTTCCTGAATATATTCAGGAAAAAACGCATATGCCCTTTTTGGCCAAGTGCATCATTGTGGACGTTCTGCCTCTTTTCCTATGCTTTCAATGCAATTCCTGTCTACCTCCTGAAATCGGTTTCCTGCAATTCTGCCCCGCTTTCAAGTCCTCTTGGCAGCCTTACTTCAGTATATTTTTGGACGATAGCTGTCATTTATAACTCTGCAGGTTTGTGAATTACAGTGCCCCTGAGCTCCTTTCTTCAACTCGCTTTCTTGTGACCTGGCCGCAACACCGCAGGATGGCTTCAGGCCCTAATCTGGTTCTGGCACGGCACGCTGAGCCTTTGGTTAATTCCTCTTCCTGGTGGGAAATGAGAGTTAAATTTGCCCGTCCAGACACCTCCAGCTAGTCTCTCATTGGTTCTCGCTATTCCTGTTCATCTTCCGCAGAAATTGCAAACTGGGCCAAACAGGAGGTTAAAGGGACTGACTCTCCAAGTCGGGAGAGTGTTAGTAAAGCATCTGGAATGTTGCACCCGAGTACCAGGATACGAAAACTGAGACATATTTGAACACGTCTCCCGTTCACACGGTTGATCATACTCTGGGTTCCACATGCATGTTTTAGCTGAAGGCAGAATACCTTAAACCTGGAGAATTGAGACCCGTGGAATGGGTACCATGCAATATGACTTCAAAGGGTCTTCATTTGCTCACCGAACCTCTCCAATCCTATCACTGCTGCGTTTATGCCCCTGTACACATGCTTGATTCTCTTTTGGAGACATAGCAATCCATAGGTTTTAAGATACTTACTAGTCAGGTACATTCTTAGGCGTTTAATATGGGGTGTTGAGTCCATTTCGTTGAGCAAGGAGTAGCTCTTGTCTATTCCATATTTGGCTTAAGGAACTTTATCTGTGCTCATTTCAATCTCTGGTTTTATGCAGCACCCCAACTCACCTTTCCCCTTAAGCAAGCATAAGTTGGTTTTCTAAATTTGAGACCCTGTTCTGTTTTGGAATTCAGTTCCTGTGTAGCCAAGTTTACATTCCGTGTATTAGTGATATCTTATGATGTTTCTTTTTCTGTGTGACTTATTTCAGTTAGAATCATCGTACCTGAATCCACTCATTATGCTGCTACGGGCCTGATGACATAGATTTCATTGCTGAGTGATACTGCATTGTACGTAAGTACCACAAGTTCTTTATCCATTTTTCACTTTGTGTGATACTGAACTTGTACGGTAAACGAGGTTCTTGTAAACAGAGGCGTCCCAAACTTTGGGGTGGCTGTGTCTTTTTGATTTTAATTTCCCTAAGCTATAGGACCATAAGTGGAAGTGCCCTAGGCTCTGTTGCTTTGTTTTTTAGATATTTCAGGAAACACCATACACTTCTCCCGAGTGTCTGTTGGCAATTTACATCCCGCCCATCAGCATAACAAGGCTCCCAGTTCTCCATGGCCTGTCCTGCCTTTCTGGATTTTACACTTTTTTCAGATGGCCCTTTTGACCGGGGGGAAGTGAGACTTCATTCTAGTGCAGATTTCCTTTGCAAGCTTGCTTGGTTGGCCAAAAAGGGCGTATGCGTTTTTTCCTGAATATATTCAGGAAAAAACGCATACGCCCTTTTTGGCCAAGTGCATCATTGTGGACTTTCTGCCTCTTTTCCTATGCTTTCAATGCAATTCCAGTCTACCTCCTGAAATCGGTTTCCTGCAATTCTGCCCCGCTTTCAAGTCCTCTTGGCAGCCTTACTTCAGTATATTTTTGGACGATAGCTGTCATTTATAACTCTGCAGGTTTGTGAATTACAGTGCCCCTGAGCTCCTTTCTTCAACTCGCTTTCTTGTGACCTGGCCGCAACACCGCAGGTTGGCTTCAGGCCCTAATCTGGTTCCGGCACGGCACGCTGAGCCTTTGGTTAATTCCTCTTCCTGTTGGGAAATGAGAGTTAAATTTGCCCGTCCAGACACCTCCAGCTAGTCTCTCATTGGTTCTCGCTATTCCTGTTCATCTTCCGCAGAAATTGCAAACTGGGCCAAACAGGAGGTTAAAGGGACTGACTCTCCAAGTCGGGAGAGTGTTAGTAAAGCGTCTGGAATGTTTCACCCGAGTACCAAGGGAGGAAAACTGAGACATATTTGAACACGTCTCCCGATCACATGGTTGATCATACTCTAGGTTCCACATGCATGTTTTAGCTGAAGGAAGAATACCTTAAACCTGGGTAGTTGAAACCCGTGGAATGGGTACCATGCAATATGACTTCAAAGGGTCTTCATTTGCTCACCGAACCTCTCCAATCCTATCACTGCTGCGTTTATGCCCCCGTACACACGCTTGATTCTCTTTTGGAGACATAGCAATCCATAGGTTTTAAGATACTTACTAGTCAGGTACATTCTTAGGCGTTTAATATGGGGTGTTGAGTCCATTTCGTTGAGCAAGGAGTAGCTCTTGTCTATTCCATATTTGGCTTAAGGAACTTTATCTGTGCTCATTTCAATCTCTGGTTTTATGCAGCACCCCAACTCACCTTTCCCCTTAAGCAAGCATAAGTTGGTTTTCTAAATTTGAGACCCTGTTCTGTTCTGTAATTCAGTTCCTGTGTAGCCAAGTTTACATTCCGTGTATTACTGATATCTTATGATGTTTCTTTTTCTGTGTGACTTATTTCAGTTAGAATCATCGTACCTGAATCCACTCATTATGCTGCTACGGGCCTGATGACATAGATTTCATTGCTGAGTGATACTGCATTGTACGTAAGTACCACAAGTTCTTTATCCATTTTTCACTTTCTGTGATATTGAACTTGTACGGTAAACGAGGTTCTTGTAAACAGAGGCGTCCCAAACTTTGGGGTGGCTGTGTCTTTTTGATTTTAATTTCCCTAAGCTATAGGACCATAAGTGGAAGTGCCCTAGGCTCTGTTGCTTTGTTTTTTAGATGTTTCAGGAAACACCATACACTTCTCCCGAGTGTCTGTTGGCAATTTACATCCCGCCCATCAGCATAACAAGGCTCCCAGTTCTCCATGGCCTGTCCTGCCTTTCTGGATTTTACACTTTTTTCAGATGGCCCTTTTGACCGGGGGGAAGTGAGACTTCATTGTAGTGCAGATTTCCTTTGCAAGCTTGCTTGGTTGGCCAAAAAGGGCGTATGCGTTTTTTCCTGAATATATTCAGGAAAAACGCATATGCCCTTTTTGGCCAAGTGCATCATTGTGGACGTTCTGCCTCTTTTTCTATGCTTTCAATGCAATTCCTGTCTACCTCCTGAAATCGGTTTCCTGCAATTCTGCCCCGCTTTCAAGTCCTCTTGGCAGCCTTACTTCAGTATATTTTTGGACGATAGCTGTCATTTATAACTCTGCAGGTTTGTGAATTACAGTGCCCCTGAGCTCCTTTCTTCAACTCGCTTTCTTGTGACCTGGCCGCAACACCGCAGGATGGCTTCAGGCCCTAATCTGGTTCTGGCACGGCACGCTGAGCCTTTGGTTAATTCCTCTTCCTGGTGGGAAATGAGAGTTAAATTTGCCCGTCCAGACACCTCCAGCTAGTCTCTCATTGGTTCTCGCTATTCCTGTTCATCTTCCGCAGAAATTGCAAACTGGGCCAAACAGGAGGTTAAAGGGACTGACTCTCCAAGTCGGGAGAGTGTTAGTAAAGCGTCTGGAATGTTGCACCCGAGTACCAGGGTACGAAAACTGAGACATATTTGAACACGTCTCCCGTTCACACGGTTGATCATACTCTGGGTTCCACATGCATGTTTTAGCTGAAGGCAGAATACCTTAAACCTGGAGAGTTGAGACCCGTGGAATGGGTACCATGCAATATGACTTCAAAGGGTCTTCATTTGCTCACCGAACCTCTCCAATCCTATCACTGCTGCGTTTATGCCCCTGTACACATGCTTGATTCTCTTTTGGAGACATAGCAATCCATAGGTTTTAAGATACTTACTAGTCAGGTACATTCTTAGGCGTTTAATATGGGGTGTTGAGTCCATTTCGTTGAGCAAGGAGTAGCTCTTGTCTATTCCATATTTGGCTTAAGGAACTTTATCTGTGCTCATTTCAATCTCTGGTTTTATGCAGCACCCCAACTCACCTTTCCCCTTAAGCAAGCATAAGTTGGTTTTCTAAATTTGAGACCCTGTTCTGTTTTGGAATTCAGTTCCTGTGTAGCCAAGTTTACATTCCGTGTATTAGTGATATCTTATGATGTTTCTTTTTCTGTGTGACTTATTTCAGTTAGAATCATCGTACCTGAATCCACTCATTATGCTGCTACGGGCCTGATGACATAGATTTCATTGCTGAGTGATACTGCATTGTACGTAAGTACCACAAGTTCTTTATCCATTTTTCACTTTGTGTGATATTGAACTTGTACGGTAAACGAGGTTCTTGTAAACAGAGGCGTCCCAAACTTTGGGGTGGCTGTGTCTTTTTGATTTTAATTTCCCTAAGCTATAGGACCATAAGTGGAAGTGCCCTAGGCTCTGTTGCTTTGTTTTTTAGATATTTCAGGAAACACCATACACTTCTCCCGAGTGTCTGTTGGCAATTTACATCCCGCCCATCAGCATAACAAGGCTCCCAGTTCTCCATGGCCTGTCCTGCCTTTCTGGATTTTACACTTTTTTCAGATGGCCCTTTTGACCGGGGGGAAGTGAGACTTCATTGTAGTGCAGATTTCCTTTGCAAGCTTGCTTGGTTGGCCAAAAAGGGCGTATGCGTTTTTTCCTGAATATATTCAGGAAAAAACGCATACGCCCTTTTTGGCCAAGTGCATCATTGTGGACTTTCTGCCTCTTTTCCTATGCTTTCAATGCAATTCCAGTCTACCTCCTGAAATCGGTTTCCTGCAATTCTGCCCCGCTTTCAAGTCCTCTTGGCAGCCTTACTTCAGTATATTTTTGGACGATAGCTGTCATTTATAACTCTGCAGGTTTGTGAATTACAGTGCCCCTGAGCTCCTTTCTTCAACTCGCTTTCTTGTGACCTGGCCGCAACACCGCAGGATGGCTTCAGGCCCTAATCTGGTTCCGGCACGGCACGCTGAGCCTTTGGTTAATTCCTCTTCCTGGTGGGAAATGAGAGTTAAATTTGCCCGTCCAGACACCTCCAGCTAGTCTCTCATTGGTTCTCGCTATTCCTGTTCATCTTCCGCAGAAATTGCAAACTGGGCCAAACAGGAGGTTAAAGGGACTGACTCTCCAAGTCGGGAGAGTGTTAGTAAAGCGTCTGGAATGTTGCACCCGAGTACCAGGGGAGGAAAACTGAGACATATTTGAACACGTCTCCCGATCACATGGTTGATCATACTCTAGGTTCCACATGCATGTTTTAGCTGAAGGAAGAATACCTTAATCCTGGGTAGTTGAAACCCGTGGAATGGGTACCATGCAATATGACTTCAAAGGGTCTTCATTTGCTCACCGAACCTCTCCAATCCTATCACTGCTGCGTTTATGCCCCCGTACACACGCTTGATTCTCTTTTGGAGACATAGCAATCCATAGGTTTTAAGATACTTACTAGTCAGGTACATTCTTAGGCGTTTAATATGGGGTGTTGAGTCCATTTCGTTGAGCAAGGAGTAGCTCTTGTCTATTCCATATTTGGCTTAAGGAACTTTATCTGTGCTCATTTCAATCTCTGGTTTTATGCAGCACCCCAACTCACCTTTCCCCTTAAGCAAGCATAAGTTGGTTTTCTAAATTTGAGACCCTGTTCTGTTCTGTAATTCAGTTCCTGTGTAGCCAAGTTTACATTCCGTGTATTACTGATATCTTATGATGTTTCTTTTTCTGTGTGACTTATTTCAGTTAGAATCATCGTACCTGAATCCACTCATTATGCTGCTACGGGCCTGATGACATAGATTTCATTGCTGAGTGATACTGCATTGTACGTAAGTACCACAAGTTCTTTATCCATTTTTCACTTTGTGTGATATTGAACTTGTACGGTAAACGAGGTTCTTGTAAACAGAGGCGTCCCAAACTTTGGTGTGGCTGTGTCTTTTTGATTTTAATTTCCCTAAGCTATAGGACCATAAGTGGAAGTGCCCTAGGCTCTGTTGCTTTGTTTTTTAGATGTTTCAGGAAACACCATACACTTCTCCCGAGTGTCTGTTGGCAATTTACATCCCGCCCATCAGCATAACAAGGCTCCCAGTTCTCCATGGCCTGTCCTGCCTTTCTGGATTTTACACTTTTTTCAGATGGCCCTTTTGACCGGGGGGAAGTGAGACTTCATTGTAGTGCAGATTTCCTTTGCAAGCTTGCTTGGTTGGCCAAAAAGGGCGTATGCGTTTTTTCCTGAATATATTCAGGAAAAAACGCATATGCCCTTTTTGGCCAAGTGCATCATTGTGGACCTTCTGCCTCTTTTCCTATGCTTTCAATGCAATTCCTGTCTACCTCCTGAAATCGGTTTCCTGCAATTCTGCCCCGCTTTCAAGTCCTCTTGGCAGCCTTACTTCAGTATATTTTTGGACGATAGCTGTCATTTATAACTCTGCAGGTTTGTGAATTACAGTGCCCCTGAGCTCCTTTCTTCAACTCGCTTTCTTGTGACCTGGCCGCAACACCGCAGTATGGCTTCAGACCCTAATCTGGTTCTGGCACGGCACGCTGAGCCTTTGGTTAATTCCTCTTCCTGGTGGGAAATGAGAGTTAAATTTGCCCATCCAGACACCTCCAGCTAGTCTCTCATTGGTTCTCGCTATTCCTGTTCATCTTCCGCAGAAATTGCAAACTGGGCCAAACAGGAGGTTAAAGGGACTGACTCTCCAAGTCGGGAGAGTGTTAGTAAAGCGTCTGGAATGTTGCACCCGAGTACCAGGGTATGAAAACTGAGACATATTTGAACACGTCTCCCGTTCACACGGTTGATCGTACTCTGGGTTCCACATGCATGTTTTAGCTGAAGGAAGAATACCTTAAACCTGGAGAGTTGAGACCCGTGGAATGGGTACCATGCAATATGACTTCAAAGGGTCTTCATTTGCTCACCGAACCTCTCCAATCCTATCACTGCTGCGTTTATGCCCCTGTACACATGCTTGATTCTCTTTTGGAGACATAGCAATCCATAGGTTTTAAGATACTTACTAGTCAGGTACATTCTTAGGCGTTTAATATGGGGTGTTGAGTCCATTTCGTTGAGCAAGGAGTAGCTCTTGTCTATTCCATATTTGGCTTAAGGAACTTTATCTGTGCTCATTTCAATCTCTGGTTTTATGCAGCACCCCAACTCACCTTTCCCCTTAAGCAAGCATAAGTTGGTTTTCTAAATTTGAGACCCTGTTCTGTTTTGGAATTCAGTTCCTGTGTAGCCAAGTTTACATTCCGTGTATTAGTGATATCTTATGATGTTTCTTTTTCTGTGTGACTTATTTCAGTTAGAATCATCGTACCTGAATCCACTCATTATGCTGCTACGGGCCTGATGACATAGATTTCATTGCTGAGTGATACTGCATTGTACGTAAGTACCACAAGTTCTTTATCCATTTTTCACTTTGTGTGATATTGAACTTGTACGGTAAACGAGGTTCTTGTAAACAGAGGCGTCCCAAACTTTGGGGTGGCTGTGTCTTTTTGATTTTAATTTCCCTAAGCTATAGGACCATAAGTGGAAGTGCCCTAGGCTCTGTTGCTTTGTTTTTTAGATATTTCAGGAAACACCATACACTTCTCCCGAGTGTCTGTTGGCAATTTACATCCCGCCCATCAGCATAACAAGGCTCCCAGTTCTCCATGGCCTGTCCTGCCTTTCTGGATTTTACACTTTTTTCAGATGGCCCTTTTGACCGGGGGGAAGTGAGACTTCATTGTAGTGCAGATTTCCTTTGCAAGCTTGCTTGGTTGGCCAAAAAGGGCGTATGCGTTTTTTCCTGAATATATTCAGGAAAAAACGCATACGCCCTTTTTGGCCAAGTGCATCATTGTGGACTTTCTGCCTCTTTTCCTATGCTTTCAATGCAATTCCAGTCTACCTCCTGAAATCGGTTTCCTGCAATTCTGCCCCGCTTTCAAGTCCTCTTGGCAGCCTTACTTCAGTATATTTTTGGACGATAGCTGTCATTTATAACTCTGCAGGTTTGTGAATTACAGTGCCCCTGAGCTCCTTTCTTCAACTCGCTTTCTTGTGACCTGGCCGCAACACCGCAGGATGGCTTCAGGCCCTAATCTGGTTCCGGCACGGCACGCTGAGCCTTTGGTTAATTCCTCTTCCTGGTGGGAAATGAGAGTTAAATTTGCCCGTCCAGACACCTCCAGCTAGTCTCTCATTGGTTCTCGCTATTCCTGTTCATCTTCCGCAGAAATTGCAAACTGGGCCAAACAGGAGGTTAAAGGGACTGACTCTCCAAGTCGGGAGAGTGTTAGTAAAGCGTCTGGAATGTTTCACCCGAGTACCAGGGGAGGAAAACTGAGACATATTTGAACACGTCTCCCGATCACATGGTTGATCATACTCTAGGTTCCACATGCATGTTTTAGCTGAAGGAAGAATACCTTAAACCTGGGTAGTTGAAACCCGTGGAATGGGTACCATGCAATATGACTTCAAAGGGTCTTCATTTGCTCACCGAACCTCTCCAATCCTATCACTGCTGCGTTTATGCCCCCGTACACACGCTTGATTCTCTTTTGGAGACATAGCAATCCATAGGTTTTAAGATACTTAGTAGTCAGGTACATTCTTAGGCGTTTAATATGGGGTGTTGAGTCCATTTCGTTGAGCAAGGAGTAGCTCTTGTCTATTCCATATTTGGCTTAAGGAACTTTATCTGTGCTCATTTCAATCTCTGGTTTTATGCAGCACCCCAACTCACCTTTCCCCTTAAGCAAGCATAAGTTGGTTTTCTAAATTTGAGACCCTGTTCTGTTCTGTAATTCAGTTCCTGTGTAGCCAAGTTTACATTCCGTGTATTACTGATATCTTATGATGTTTCTTTTTCTGTGTGACTTATTTCAGTTAGAATCATCGTACCTGAATCCACTCATTATGCTGCTACGGGCCTGATGACATAGATTTCATTGCTGAGTGATACTGCATTGTACGTAAGTACCACAAGTTCTTTATCCATTTTTCACTTTCTGTGATATTGAACTTGTACGGTAAACGAGGTTCTTGTAAACAGAGGCGTCCCAAACTTTGGGGTGGCTGTATCTTTTTGATTTTAATTTCCCTAAGCTATAGGACCATAAGTGGAAGTGCCCTAGGCTCTGTTGCTTTGTTTTTTAGATGTTTCAGGAAACACTATACACTTCTCCCGAGTGTCTGTTGGCAATTTACATCCCGCCCATCAGCATAACAAGGCTCCCAGTTCTCCATGGCCTGTCCTGCCTTTCTGGATTTTACACTTTTTTCAGATGGCCCTTTTGACCAGGGGGAAGTGAGACTTCATTGTAGTGCAGATTTCCTTTGCAAGCTTGCTTGGTTGGCCAAAAAGGGCGTATGCGTTTTTTCCTGAATATATTCAGGAAAAAACGCATATGCCCTTTTTGGCCAAGTGCATCATTGTGGACGTTCTGCCTCTTTTCCTATGCTTTCAATGCAATTCCTGTCTACCTCCTGAAATCGGTTTCCTGCAATTCTGCCCCGCTTTCAAGTCCTCTTGGCAGCCTTACTTCAGTATATTTTTGGACGATAGCTGTCATTTATAACTCTGCAGGTTTGTGAATTACAGTGCCCCTGAGCTCCTTTCTTCAACTCGCTTTCTTGTGACCTGGCCGCAACACCGCAGGATGGCTTCAGGCCCTAATCTGGTTCTGGCACGGCACGCTGAGCCTTTGGTTAATTCCTCTTCCTGGTGGGAAATGAGAGTTAAATTTGCCCGTCCAGACACCTCCAGCTAGTCTCTCATTGGTTCTCGCTATTCCTGTTCATCTTCCGCAGAAATTGCAAACTGGGCCAAACAGGAGGTTAAAGGGACTGACTCTCCAAGTCGGGAGAGTGTTAGTAAAGCATCTGGAATGTTGCACCCGAGTACCAGGATACGAAAACTGAGACATATTTGAACACGTCTCCCGTTCACACGGTTGATCATACTCTGGGTTCCACATGCATGTTTTAGCTGAAGGCAGAATACCTTAAACCTGGAGAATTGAGACCCGTGGAATGGGTACCATGCAATATGACTTCAAAGGGTCTTCATTTGCTCACCGAACCTCTCCAATCCTATCACTGCTGCGTTTATGCCCCTGTACACATGCTTGATTCTCTTTTGGAGACATAGCAATCCATAGGTTTTAAGATACTTACTAGTCAGGTACATTCTTAGGCGTTTAATATGGGGTGTTGAGTCCATTTCGTTGAGCAAGGAGTAGCTCTTGTCTATTCCATATTTGGCTTAAGGAACTTTATCTGTGCTCATTTCAATCTCTGGTTTTATGCAGCACCCCAACTCACCTTTCCCCTTAAGCAAGCATAAGTTGGTTTTCTAAATTTGAGACCCTGTTCTGTTTTGGAATTCAGTTCCTGTGTAGCCAAGTTTACATTCCGTGTATTAGTGATATCTTATGATGTTTCTTTTTCTGTGTGACTTATTTCAGTTAGAATCATCGTACCTGAATCCACTCATTATGCTGCTACGGGCCTGATGACATAGATTTCATTGCTGAGTGATACTGCATTGTACGTAAGTACCACAAGTTCTTTATCCATTTTTCACTTTGTGTGATACTGAACTTGTACGGTAAACGAGGTTCTTGTAAACAGAGGCGTCCCAAACTTTGGGGTGGCTGTGTCTTTTTGATTTTAATTTCCCTAAGCTATAGGACCATAAGTGGAAGTGCCCTAGGCTCTGTTGCTTTGTTTTTTAGATATTTCAGGAAACACCATACACTTCTCCCGAGTGTCTGTTGGCAATTTACATCCCGCCCATCAGCATAACAAGGCTCCCAGTTCTCCATGGCCTGTCCTGCCTTTCTGGATTTTACACTTTTTTCAGATGGCCCTTTTGACCGGGGGGAAGTGAGACTTCATTCTAGTGCAGATTTCCTTTGCAAGCTTGCTTGGTTGGCCAAAAAGGGCGTATGCGTTTTTTCCTGAATATATTCAGGAAAAAACGCATACGCCCTTTTTGGCCAAGTGCATCATTGTGGACTTTCTGCCTCTTTTCCTATGCTTTCAATGCAATTCCAGTCTACCTCCTGAAATCGGTTTCCTGCAATTCTGCCCCGCTTTCAAGTCCTCTTGGCAGCCTTACTTCAGTATATTTTTGGACGATAGCTGTCATTTATAACTCTGCAGGTTTGTGAATTACAGTGCCCCTGAGCTCCTTTCTTCAACTCGCTTTCTTGTGACCTGGCCGCAACACCGCAGGTTGGCTTCAGGCCCTAATCTGGTTCCGGCACGGCACGCTGAGCCTTTGGTTAATTCCTCTTCCTGTTGGGAAATGAGAGTTAAATTTGCCCGTCCAGACACCTCCAGCTAGTCTCTCATTGGTTCTCGCTATTCCTGTTCATCTTCCGCAGAAATTGCAAACTGGGCCAAACAGGAGGTTAAAGGGACTGACTCTCCAAGTCGGGAGAGTGTTAGTAAAGCGTCTGGAATGTTTCACCCGAGTACCAAGGGAGGAAAACTGAGACATATTTGAACACGTCTCCCGATCACATGGTTGATCATACTCTAGGTTCCACATGCATGTTTTAGCTGAAGGAAGAATACCTTAAACCTGGGTAGTTGAAACCCGTGGAATGGGTACCATGCAATATGACTTCAAAGGGTCTTCATTTGCTCACCGAACCTCTCCAATCCTATCACTGCTGCGTTTATGCCCCCGTACACACGCTTGATTCTCTTTTGGAGACATAGCAATCCATAGGTTTTAAGATACTTACTAGTCAGGTACATTCTTAGGCGTTTAATATGGGGTGTTGAGTCCATTTCGTTGAGCAAGGAGTAGCTCTTGTCTATTCCATATTTGGCTTAAGGAACTTTATCTGTGCTCATTTCAATCTCTGGTTTTATGCAGCACCCCAACTCACCTTTCCCCTTAAGCAAGCATAAGTTGGTTTTCTAAATTTGAGACCCTGTTCTGTTCTGTAATTCAGTTCCTGTGTAGCCAAGTTTACATTCCGTGTATTACTGATATCTTATGATGTTTCTTTTTCTGTGTGACTTATTTCAGTTAGAATCATCGTACCTGAATCCACTCATTATGCTGCTACGGGCCTGATGACATAGATTTCATTGCTGAGTGATACTGCATTGTACGTAAGTACCACAAGTTCTTTATCCATTTTTCACTTTCTGTGATATTGAACTTGTACGGTAAACGAGGTTCTTGTAAACAGAGGCGTCCCAAACTTTGGGGTGGCTGTGTCTTTTTGATTTTAATTTCCCTAAGCTATAGGACCATAAGTGGAAGTGCCCTAGGCTCTGTTGCTTTGTTTTTTAGATGTTTCAGGAAACACCATACACTTCTCCCGAGTGTCTGTTGGCAATTTACATCCCGCCCATCAGCATAACAAGGCTCCCAGTTCTCCATGGCCTGTCCTGCCTTTCTGGATTTTACACTTTTTTCAGATGGCCCTTTTGACCGGGGGGAAGTGAGACTTCATTGTAGTGCAGATTTCCTTTGCAAGCTTGCTTGGTTGGCCAAAAAGGGCGTATGCGTTTTTTCCTGAATATATTCAGGAAAAACGCATATGCCCTTTTTGGCCAAGTGCATCATTGTGGACGTTCTGCCTCTTTTTCTATGCTTTCAATGCAATTCCTGTCTACCTCCTGAAATCGGTTTCCTGCAATTCTGCCCCGCTTTCAAGTCCTCTTGGCAGCCTTACTTCAGTATATTTTTGGACGATAGCTGTCATTTATAACTCTGCAGGTTTGTGAATTACAGTGCCCCTGAGCTCCTTTCTTCAACTCGCTTTCTTGTGACCTGGCCGCAACACCGCAGGATGGCTTCAGGCCCTAATCTGGTTCTGGCACGGCACGCTGAGCCTTTGGTTAATTCCTCTTCCTGGTGGGAAATGAGAGTTAAATTTGCCCGTCCAGACACCTCCAGCTAGTCTCTCATTGGTTCTCGCTATTCCTGTTCATCTTCCGCAGAAATTGCAAACTGGGCCAAACAGGAGGTTAAAGGGACTGACTCTCCAAGTCGGGAGAGTGTTAGTAAAGCGTCTGGAATGTTGCACCCGAGTACCAGGGTACGAAAACTGAGACATATTTGAACACGTCTCCCGATCACATGGTTGATCATACTCTAGGTTCCACATGCATGTTTTAGCTGAAGGAAGAATACCTTAAACCTGGGTAGTTGAAACCCGTGGAATGGGTACCATGCAATATGACTTCAAAGGGTCTTCATTTGCTCACCGAACCTCTCCAATCCTATCACTGCTGCGTTTATGCCCCCGTACACACGCTTGATTCTCTTTTGGAGACATAGCAATCCATAGGTTTTAAGATACTTACTAGTCAGGTACATTCTTAGGCGTTTAATATGGGGTGTTGAGTCCATTTCGTTGAGCAAGGAGTAGCTCTTGTCTATTCCATATTTGGCTTAAGGAACTTTATCTGTGCTCATTTCAATCTCTGGTTTTATGCAGCACCCCAACTCACCTTTCCCCTTAAGCAAGCATAAGTTGGTTTTCTAAATTTGAGACCCTGTTCTGTTCTGTAATTCAGTTCCTGTGTAGCCAAGTTTACATTCCGTGTATTACTGATATCTTATGATGTTTCTTTTTCTGTGTGACTTATTTCAGTTAGAATCATCGTACCTGAATCCACTCATTATGCTGCTACGGGCCTGATGACATAGATTTCATTGCTGAGTGATACTGCATTGTACGTAAGTACCACAAGTTCTTTATCCATTTTTCACTTTCTGTGATATTGAACTTGTACGGTAAACGAGGTTCTTGTAAACAGAGGCGTCCCAAACTTTGGGGTGGCTGTGTCTTTTTGATTTTAATTTCCCTAAGCTATAGGACCATAAGTGGAAGTGCCCTAGGCTCTGTTGCTTTGTTTTTTAGATGTTTCAGGAAACACCATACACTTCTCCCGAGTGTCTGTTGGCAATTTACATCCCGCCCATCAGCATAACAAGGCTCCCAGTTCTCCATGGCCTGTCCTGCCTTTCTGGATTTTACACTTTTTTCAGATGGCCCTTTTGACCGGGGGGAAGTGAGACTTCATTGTAGTGCAGATTTCCTTTGCAAGCTTGCTTGGTTGGCCAAAAAGGGCGTATGCGTTTTTTCCTGAATATATTCAGGAAAAACGCATATGCCCTTTTTGGCCAAGTGCATCATTGTGGACGTTCTGCCTCTTTTTCTATGCTTTCAATGCAATTCCTGTCTACCTCCTGAAATCGGTTTCCTGCAATTCTGCCCCGCTTTCAAGTCCTCTTGGCAGCCTTACTTCAGTATATTTTTGGACGATAGCTGTCATTTATAACTCTGCAGGTTTGTGAATTACAGTGCCCCTGAGCTCCTTTCTTCAACTCGCTTTCTTGTGACCTGGCCGCAACACCGCAGGATGGCTTCAGGCCCTAATCTGGTTCTGGCACGGCACGCTGAGCCTTTGGTTAATTCCTCTTCCTGGTGGGAAATGAGAGTTAAATTTGCCCGTCCAGACACCTCCAGCTAGTCTCTCATTGGTTCTCGCTATTCCTGTTCATCTTCCGCAGAAATTGCAAACTGGGCCAAACAGGAGGTTAAAGGGACTGACTCTCCAAGTCGGGAGAGTGTTAGTAAAGCGTCTGGAATGTTGCACCCGAGTACCAGGGTACGAAAACTGAGACATATTTGAACACGTCTCCCGTTCACACGGTTGATCATACTCTGGGTTCCACATGCATGTTTTAGCTGAAGGCAGAATACCTTAAACCTGGAGAGTTGAGACCCGTGGAATGGGTACCATGCAATATGACTTCAAAGGGTCTTCATTTGCTCACCGAACCTCTCCAATCCTATCACTGCTGCGTTTATGCCCCTGTACACATGCTTGATTCTCTTTTGGAGACATAGCAATCCATAGGTTTTAAGATACTTACTAGTCAGGTACATTCTTAGGCGTTTAATATGGGGTGTTGAGTCCATTTCGTTGAGCAAGGAGTAGCTCTTGTCTATTCCATATTTGGCTTAAGGAACTTTATCTGTGCTCATTTCAATCTCTGGTTTTATGCAGCACCCCAACTCACCTTTCCCCTTAAGCAAGCATAAGTTGGTTTTCTAAATTTGAGACCCTGTTCTGTTTTGGAATTCAGTTCCTGTGTAGCCAAGTTTACATTCCGTGTATTAGTGATATCTTATGATGTTTCTTTTTCTGTGTGACTTATTTCAGTTAGAATCATCGTACCTGAATCCACTCATTATGCTGCTACGGGCCTGATGACATAGATTTCATTGCTGAGTGATACTGCATTGTACGTAAGTACCACAAGTTCTTTATCCATTTTTCACTTTGTGTGATATTGAACTTGTACGGTAAACGAGGTTCTTGTAAACAGAGGCGTCCCAAACTTTGGGGTGGCTGTGTCTTTTTGATTTTAATTTCCCTAAGCTATAGGACCATAAGTGGAAGTGCCCTAGGCTCTGTTGCTTTGTTTTTTAGATATTTCAGGAAACACCATACACTTCTCCCGAGTGTCTGTTGGCAATTTACATCCCGCCCATCAGCATAACAAGGCTCCCAGTTCTCCATGGCCTGTCCTGCCTTTCTGGATTTTACACTTTTTTCAGATGGCCCTTTTGACCGGGGGGAAGTGAGACTTCATTGTAGTGCAGATTTCCTTTGCAAGCTTGCTTGGTTGGCCAAAAAGGGCGTATGCGTTTTTTCCTGAATATATTCAGGAAAAAACGCATACGCCCTTTTTGGCCAAGTGCATCATTGTGGACTTTCTGCCTCTTTTCCTATGCTTTCAATGCAATTCCAGTCTACCTCCTGAAATCGGTTTCCTGCAATTCTGCCCCGCTTTCAAGTCCTCTTGGCAGCCTTACTTCAGTATATTTTTGGACGATAGCTGTCATTTATAACTCTGCAGGTTTGTGAATTACAGTGCCCCTGAGCTCCTTTCTTCAACTCGCTTTCTTGTGACCTGGCCGCAACACCGCAGGATGGCTTCAGGCCCTAATCTGGTTCCGGCACGGCACGCTGAGCCTTTGGTTAATTCCTCTTCCTGGTGGGAAATGAGAGTTAAATTTGCCCGTCCAGACACCTCCAGCTAGTCTCTCATTGGTTCTCGCTATTCCTGTTCATCTTCCGCAGAAATTGCAAACTGGGCCAAACAGGAGGTTAAAGGGACTGACTCTCCAAGTCGGGAGAGTGTTAGTAAAGCGTCTGGAATGTTGCACCCGAGTACCAGGGGAGGAAAACTGAGACATATTTGAACACGTCTCCCGATCACATGGTTGATCATACTCTAGGTTCCACATGCATGTTTTAGCTGAAGGAAGAATACCTTAATCCTGGGTAGTTGAAACCCGTGGAATGGGTACCATGCAATATGACTTCAAAGGGTCTTCATTTGCTCACCGAACCTCTCCAATCCTATCACTGCTGCGTTTATGCCCCCGTACACACGCTTGATTCTCTTTTGGAGACATAGCAATCCATAGGTTTTAAGATACTTACTAGTCAGGTACATTCTTAGGCGTTTAATATGGGGTGTTGAGTCCATTTCGTTGAGCAAGGAGTAGCTCTTGTCTATTCCATATTTGGCTTAAGGAACTTTATCTGTGCTCATTTCAATCTCTGGTTTTATGCAGCACCCCAACTCACCTTTCCCCTTAAGCAAGCATAAGTTGGTTTTCTAAATTTGAGACCCTGTTCTGTTCTGTAATTCAGTTCCTGTGTAGCCAAGTTTACATTCCGTGTATTACTGATATCTTATGATGTTTCTTTTTCTGTGTGACTTATTTCAGTTAGAATCATCGTACCTGAATCCACTCATTATGCTGCTACGGGCCTGATGACATAGATTTCATTGCTGAGTGATACTGCATTGTACGTAAGTACCACAAGTTCTTTATCCATTTTTCACTTTGTGTGATATTGAACTTGTACGGTAAACGAGGTTCTTGTAAACAGAGGCGTCCCAAACTTTGGTGTGGCTGTGTCTTTTTGATTTTAATTTCCCTAAGCTATAGGACCATAAGTGGAAGTGCCCTAGGCTCTGTTGCTTTGTTTTTTAGATGTTTCAGGAAACACCATACACTTCTCCCGAGTGTCTGTTG